>NC_133437.1:18724666-19014666 GCF_011762505.2 Arvicanthis niloticus
TTCTCAAGGCACAGTTTCTCTGTGTATCCCCCTAGCTGTCCTGGAACTCACTCCGTAGACCAGACCGGCCTTGTACTCAGAGATCTGCCTGCCTCAGCCTCCCAAGGCTGGGACTAAAGCTGTGCTGCATTGCCACCCAGCTAAACATCAGGCCTTCATATTGGTTTTGTTTCAGAAAAAGATGTCTCTAGCACAGTTGCCTTTTAAGGAAGTTTCTTCAGGGTACCTAATATTCTTGTCAATACCTACCCACTGGTTCCCAGTCCCGTTGCATCATTTCTGTTTTATTTCCTGCCCACAGTGCCTTCCATTTTTGTTTTCCTTCCTTCTCCCCAGGGAAACACATCTATCTGTCCGCAGCTCACCGAAGCTTCTTACTGCCGCTAATACTAGTCTAAGAGTAGCCCTAGTTTGCACTCATTTCGTGCCAGACTCAGACCTGCCACCTGAAGGGGATTAAGATGCAATGACCTTGATACAGGTCATCCTTGATTTGTTCCCAGTGCCTGCCAGTTAACCACAGAAACATCACAGTCAATCATGGTATTTATTAAAATGAAAAGCTAGCTGCTGGGGCAAGGATCTTTTTAAAGCCGACCCTTTGGCAAACATATCCAGGCTGAGAGCCATTCACACCCATTAGTGCCTATGGGAGTTGTAGATGCCACTACTGAATTCAGCACTGCAGGGGGAGAGACTGCTGTCTCCCAGGCCTTGCAGCCCCTGTGGAGAGCTTTCTGCATGCATTTGTCCCACACTCTTCACTAGACTTCATGGCACAAGAATGCATAGTGGGAGGTTTCAGAGACATAGTTTTCTTACTAATGAGAGGTTTTTCCACGGATGGTTTAAAGCAATGAAAATACATTGTCTTTTTAAATTTTATTTTATGTGCAGTGCTTGCAAAGGCCATAGAGGGCATTAGAGTCCTTGGAACTAGAGTTAGTGATGGTGGTGCGCCACCACATGGGTGCAAAAACATCAAGTACTGTTAGCTGCTGAGCCATCTCTTTAGCCCCACAGACTTACCATTGTATAGTCCTTGGACCTTCTGGGGTCCAAAATAGGTCTCACTGACCCTAACTAAAACTCAGCACGGCTCTCATCTTCTTTTAGGTGTAGGAAAAAAGGTGGAATTCTTAGCCCTTCTACTGTTCCACTTTGTAGAGACAGCTCCGATTTCTTAGACGCCCTTAAAGGCCACAGTGATGTGTCCTCTTTGGCCATCTAAGGCTCAGGTGGAGTCCTTGCTACTGTTCTCCTGTCTGATTGAACCATTGCCTCTAGCAGATCCTCTCAGAAATCTTTTGGAAAATTTCAGAGCAAATTAATTTTCACCTCTTTCTAATGCTGTTCTTTTTGATGTGTAAGAAACTATTAGCACATATTTCAACAGCATCAGAATTCCAATAGGTTTTTGACAAAAACATTAATTTATCTCATTAGATAACTAGCTCATTTATGCTTTTAAGGCATCAGAGAAATAAGTTATTTATGTTTTGGAAAAAGGCTAAAACATTCAAAGAGACTGTATTATTCAGGCTCAGCACATTGTTAGTTACCTGGGGCATAATAATATGAAAAAAGTTAAATGATACCTAAATTGAATAATCATGTCAAAATGGAGTATAGGTAAGGCCTGTGGCAGCAGGGACAGTGCTGGGCAGACGTGGGCTGCAGCTGGCCCGTGTATTCTCAGTGATATTGGGTATTTAACTTAGTGTGATGTAAAAGGTTGGATGCCAATTAAGAGATGGTTCAGTGTGATTTGAGCAAATCAGAACTACAGTCAAGTCTTTGTGCAAGACTGTATAAAAAGTGAAGGCATCAAGTTCTAAGGTTGAGGTGTTCTGTGCTTGGGAGCTATACTTTGAGATTTTATTTTTAATCATTAAAGTGTTGTGAATCTATTAAATATTGTTCTTAAAATGAAATGGTTCTTTTCAGAGAAGCCCAGTGCAACAAGTGTAAAATTATTTCATATCTTGTATTCTGAGCTAATACTGTTTTCATGTTGTTATGTGAGAGGGTTAATCTAGCTGACCCATCTCAGAGCCCACTGTCTGTCAGGCTTCTTGCTGCCTTCCCTCATAGCTGAGTATGGCGAGGAACCCTGAGTGAACACCGCTGCCTCCTGTCTGTCAGTGGGCAGCAGCTGGGTAATCAGAGCAGAATGGGAGCTGAGAGTTGGGTTAGCCTTAGATGGATGGGGCACGAATAGGGAGTAGTGGCGTGGGCTGCATTTACCCCCTAGGAGTTCTTGGCCTGGTTTGGCTGAAGCTCTGCTCCTGTTTGTATAGTAACTTGTCCAGCAAGCTTGCAGAGGAGACAGTAAGAGGACTCAGTGATTGGGTGGGTGGGCACCATCCTGTGTGGACACAGAACTTTGCTCTTGAAGAGTTGGATTTATTTCTGGACACCAGCCTTCTTAAAAGCAGTGCATCACCTCCATCCACAGATGCTACTATATAGCCAGCAATCTGTTGCTTGTCCATTTTCAGCTCATAGTACAAAATAAATGAAAGCCAAGGGCATTACAATTGGGAGGGAGGAGGGAGGAGGACTGTTATTTAAAAGGCTTTTAAATGATGTCACTATATATTCTTTTAACAACATCCTCTAAAAGCCTTTGAAAAAACAGTCCCTACCTCCCTTCGTTGCTAACAAAGATGGTGCATGGACTGCTCTTTAAAAGGCTGTTAAATGGTGATCCTATATATTTTAACATCAACATCATTTAGAAACCTTTTAGAGACAGTCTCTTCAGCCACTGCTGACTGAGAGGGAAAGGACATGGGGGTAGGGATTGTTTTTTTAAAGGCTTTTGGACGGCACTATCAATAAATACAGCAATATTGTTATAAAAGCCTTTTCCAATGATGATTCAGCTTTTTTGATGTGTACTTTTAACCTCATGACCCTTTGTCATCTGACAGACTGCTGTTTCAACATGACTGAAAACTCAGTTTACTAATAATCCCCAAATGCCATTTACTGAACTTCTTTGCAGAGCTTAAAAATCAATTACACATATACCATCTCATTCAGCCCTCACAACAGCTAGGTGGAACAGGCAGGATGTGTAGAATTAGTCCTCTTGTGCAGAGAAGAATGATAGGGAAGCCTAGGGAGAGTGATGCTTGGCATCCATACTAGTACCGAGCCCTAACTGCTGTCCTGCTCACCGTCACTCACCATCTGTTCATTCGTTCATTCATTCAGTCATTTACTTATTTATGACAAGAACTCACCATGTAATTCTGAGTGATCTGGAATTGTTATGTAGATTAGGCTAGCCTCAAACTCACAGAGATCTACTTGTATTTGCCTCTCTCAAGTGCTGGGATTAAAGTTGTATTCCACTTCCTCGGCACATTCCTATTAATAGTGGTATTCTTACTTGGTCTTCTAAAAAGTGTCCAAATACAGAGGTAATTGTTTAATTGGCATAAGAATAAAATTCTGCAACTGAAATTCTGAAGGTAGACACAAGCATTGGTGCACTAGATGGCAGTTAACACAGACCCACAGCTTGTCAGAGACTTGGGAGCACACAGTCCAAAATGGGACGTGCAGATTTCCCATTTAAGCTCTGGTATCTTCACAGAAGATAGGGTAGAAAGGTTATAAAAGCCACAGGTGGTGAATGACTTTAAGGAAATGGGAATTTCTGAACACAACAGACAGGCGAACGTATGAACTCTTGAGGAGTCATGAAGTCATGCTCAAGACTTGCACACGCTCAAGCCAGCATGGGGAATGGGAAGTGGAAATTAACCTAGTTGAGAAGCTGTTGACCTTGATAGCTGCTGGGTGAGGGACAGTCCCTTTTATTTAATGATGTGACTCCTGTAGGCTTCATCTCCAGGGGTAGGTGGCCAGCATAACCTGGATGTAATGGGGCTGGGGGCAGGATAGAATAGCGAGAATAAAGTTGGGTAGGTGGGATGTGGGAGAGAACCTGGGAAGAGGATGGGGAGGGGATGAATGTGATCAAAGTGCACGGAATGAGATTTCCAGATAATAAAGGGGAGCATTTAACATAGAAAAATAAATTGGTATAGATTTGCATTGGGGTCTGGTCATCAAATGGCTTTTCACACAGTTGGACTCCAAAGAACTTACAGTTCCTGTACTGTAAATCAACTTCTCTGTCAGTGAGAGATTTTAAATGTCTATACTCAAATCAGGAAGAGTGTGAATATGATTATATATAAGTGATTGTCTATATCTCTGTTTCTGTCATGTGATCTGAGAACCCATTTCCTATCTTTCCTCAGTGTCAGGAATTTCTCACTAACCTTTGGTACCTGAGACTGGTATACGTAATGTACAAGGAACTCTACACACTTTGCTCTGTCACTGAGTAAGACATGTTGGGTGGGATCTATTGTTTCAAATTAACATGCCTGTGTATGTGGGCTAAGATGTCTTTCCCTATCCCTTGGACTTGATCTAGATGAGATCCATGTTCATCAGCCTTGGAGACTCATTTTCCCTAACTGATAGTTCATTTGAATGCAAGGAGGTAGAGCCAGTCTTGAAACCACAATCCTGTCTCTGCATACGAAGCACAGTTCCTGGTTTCCCTGACACAGTCTGTAATATTCTGTACCAGAGTCTAGCCTTTCTCTGGCAATCTCCATGTGGATACATGCAAGCCCGTAGTGCATATTCTCAGCATGACCTTACCCACAATGACCTATAATTCTGTCTGTTTAAATTGCTATTATTTGTGAGTTTATTTATAGAAAGCACCCAGCTGTTGCCCCCCATCTAATCCATTGTCACCCCAAGCTCTTTCTTGTGTGAGGCCATCTTGCATGTCCTCTGCCCTCCTTTACCCATTATCCTTAGCGTCCCTACCACCTATTCAGTAAAGACCATGACTGCTCACACATGGCCTTGCCAGTGTTCTGCTGTCCTAGCAGATCTCACTGTTGGTGCCCTGTGTAGCCACAAGACTACACTGAATTTCAGCTACACATGCTTTTATTTCAGCTTAGAAATATCATTCATTACCTTGTTCATGCCTTTCATGTTCCTTCGTCCCTTTATTTCCTCAGATGTTATTTCACATTAGCCTAAATTTAAGCCAATCCTGACAGGTAGGTAGATGTCAGTGCCAGTGTCGTGTCAAGGTCGTTAGAAGCTGAGAAACTCTGTAGTGTCCACCCATTCAACTCCACATTCGTTTCTTTTTTTTTTTAGAAAACAGATGTGGGGTGGGAGGGGGACAAAACAGTATGAGACCAAAAAAAAAAAAAAGTCTACAAAAATAAAAATAGCCTGAGTTTGTTTGTGTTGGGCATGGAGCCTACCTTTATGTGTGGCTAATATAACCCATGAGACTGCAGTAGAGAAAACTAACGTTTCCTTTGCAAGCAGTTGTCAGTTGGAGGTAGCTTCTTGGTTAGTGACAGGAGTTCATGTCCACGTCCCTTCTCAGGGCTTGGCTTTGAACCTGTGCCGGCCCTGTGCCTGCTGCCGTAGTCTCTGTGAATTCGGATGTGTATCAATCTGTTGTGTCTGGAAGACACTGTTTTCTTGGTGTCCTTCATCTCCTCTGGCTCTAACAGTGTCTCTGCCCCCTCTTCTACAAAGGTCTCTGAGTCCTGAGGGGAGGGGTTCGATGGAGACATCTGGTTTAGGAATGAGTGTTCCAAGGTCTCTCACACTGTGTGCTTTGTCCAGCGTGGGTCCCTCTGTCAGTTCCTGTCTGCTGTAGGAGGAAGTTGAAGTCCTGCTTTTAAGAGAAGCATTTTGGCATGGGCTTATGATACAAATAGTAATAGAAGGAATTTTTTTAAGGCTGACACACTAAATATATATAGTATGGACAAGAGAAAAAATGAAAACCAGAGGAGAAATTGGGGGTAGGAGGCAAACTCCTAGCTTTTCCTAAGATTAAGAATGAGACAAGAATGCCTACTCTCTACTGTCTACACCATACAGTGATCAGAGGCTTAGCTCCAGCAATTGGACAACAGAATGGCATAGAAGGGGTAGCAATAAGAAAGGAAGAATTCAGATCCACAGTGTTTGTGATGACAGAAGACTATAGAGTTCCAGGAGGAAACTCTGACATTCATAAGTACAGGATACAAAACCCAGCAACATAGCAGTCTTCACATATACCAACAGTGTACTGTTAGAGAAAGGGAGTGGGGAAAAGCCTGTTTATAGTAGTCCCCCCAAAACATATGTACCCAGGAATAAACTTACCCAAAAATATGAAAGATCTCTACAAGGAAAATTTGAACAAATGTGTGGGACGTAAAACCATGCCAGGAAGCATGGGGGGTAGAGCAGGTTGAGACCCAGACACTCACCTGAGGCTTAGGTGACTCTCTGCTCCCTGCTAGATTCCTGGCCTGGAATAAGTGTCATGCTCCCCCACATAAAGAAATGTGACCTGTAGTCAAGTATGCCCAGAACTGAATTCTCCATGCTAATGAGGTGTCTAGATGCCCTGAGGGTTAGCCAATAAGCTTCCCTTCCCAGACATTCCTCCCTGCAAAGGGTATTTAATCTCAGGACAGACCCCAAGAAGGGGTTATGCATCCATTTTTCTCCGTGAACAGTCAATAGACAGTTTAGAACCATGGACTGTCTCTTTCATCAAGATCTACTGTGATCTACTGTGAGGACCCATGGAGAAGGTATTGCCTACAGAGCCACAGCTTAATTCTCCTGTAGAAGACCCAGCCTTCTGCCCTCCCAGCCTCAACTACCACCAAGCTAGACACAAGCCAGAGCTCCCCTTCCTCAGTGCTGCCTGGATGTCCAAGAGTCTGAGAACCCCACATACCTCGCCTTGTTGTAGGCCCTGAGAATCCCCAAGCCACCTCTGGCTTTCCCCCATCTCAGACTGCGCTTTCCTACCCCTGAGCGGTGTCTTGGCGCTTTCCTGTGGTCTTGGCACTCACCTAGCGGTGGCATGGGCTTTCACCTCCTCCGCAACTGTGCCCTGAGGCAGATGGAATGTGGACCCACAGAAAGGAGGAATTCAAAGGAGATGCTAGAGCTTCCATGTTCCTATATTGGCTGAATTAATGTTGTGGAGATGGCTCTGTTACCAGAATTAGTCTACAGAATTAATGCAGTTTCCAGAAAAATTCCAGTGGCATATTTTATAGATCTAGAAAAAAATCCAATAATTCCAGTGGAATCACAAAAGACCATGAGTAGCCAAAGCAGTGCTAACGGATAACAACACAGCCAGAGGCATCTAAGGTTCTGTGGCCTACCAAAATTAAAGCCAGAAGGTAAAATAACTTATATAGATCCATCACAGATTGAAACTATTATCAAGCTTCCCAATAAGGGGGAAAAAAGAAAAGAAAGAAAGCCCAGGTCCAGCATAACTGCTGAGCTCTTATCAAACGTTTAAGGAAGATTTAATATTAATTCTTCTTAATTTATCCCATAAACCAGAAGCACTAGAAAATGTCATTTAACACCCTGATTAGGTAAAGAAAGAACAACAGATCTATAGACCAATTTCTCTGAAGAACATGGATGCAGAATTTCTCAACAAAATACTTGCAGACCCAATTCAGGAGCACATTACAAAGACCACACAGTGTGACTAACTAGTCATCCTAGAGATGCAAGGTTGGTTCACAGTACATAAATCCAGAAATGTAGTACACCATATAAACAAACCTAAGGACAGGAACTAGAGTCATCCCCATTGATGCTTTTTTGCCTGTGACGTAGTTCAACACTCTGAAGCCCTGGAGTTGTCAGGAATGAAGTCCATGAGCAGCAAACCTGTAGCCAAGATCATACTAACCAGATTTTTGTTTTAATTAAATGTGTTGATAGTAAAGCTTATAGACTTTAGGAGAAGGGAAAGAACAGAATGTTGTAACTCCCTCCATAAAACCTGTGCAAACTGACACATTCTCTATGTAGAGCCGGAGCTATCATAGGTAGTGCTAGGGATGGGGCCACGGGGCAAGTGCTCTACCACTGAGGTGCATCTGTAGCCCCAGGTTCTTTGTAAAGAGGGTCAGATAGTGAGTATCTTAACCTTGTAGACTGTAGCCACTCTGTAATGCCAGCGTGGTACAGAAACAACCCAATAGTTTAGATACTAAAATATAATTTTACAAATTTTTAATACCATAAAATATTTTAAGTGTACATACTGTGTTCAGACCTGCCTGCAAAAAAAAATTTTTTTTTTTTTGTGCATGTTTTTTTTGCTTGCTTGTATGTCTGTGTACCACATCCATGCCTGGTGGTCACAGTGTAGAAGAAAGCTTTGGATCCCCTGGAACTGGAGTTACAAATGGTGTGAGACACCATGTGGGTGCTGGGAATCAAATCCAGGAACTCCACTGGAACATTAGTGCTCTTAACCGTTGCTCTCTCTCCAGCCCTTCCAAACAGATTTTTTTTAAAGATGTGTTGATTATTACAAAAATAAATGAAGAAGACTTGCATTTTTCATAATCTGTCCTCATTACTCAAAATACTGTAAATTAGCAAATTAGTTTCTACATGAGTCAGATTTTCATGTGTAAGTAAGAAGTTGACCATAAAATAACATTACTTTAAAGTCATGTTGTCTGGAAGGTTTCAATATATCTCTTTGACTCTGTGTGTCCAGGTAGGGGTAAAGCAAACTTTATCCTATACCGGTGCTGTTGAGTGCAGTGAGCTGGAGACACAATGGGCACACGTTCTATATTGACTGGGTAAATAAAGCAACATTGAGATTCTCTGTTGTATAATTCTTACCAGTCAAAACGCATTGGTTTAAAAAGCACTAATGTAAAAGATGTAGCTTACCTCCACTTACAGGCACTTCCTCACTCTCCGTTCTATAAGTCAAATCTAAATAGGCACTGCTATAAAATAAGCCAAAGACAACAAGACACAAGGAGAACAGTTTATATATTACAGCTCTTCATTTTTTTTGAAATTTAAAAACAGAACAGATTGATAATACTTAAAGATGATTGTGTAACTAAATACAGATTAAAGCATAAAAGGCTGAAAAACATGGTTTTTATAAAGCTTTATGTGGAAATGTCATCTCTGAAATAGTAACGCAGCTGTTACCCGAGCCTTGTTACAATCCACACACTTGATACTCAGTGTTTTATTTTTCAAGTCTCATTTCAAATTTTATAATTCAATCATTTTGAACAGCTATGTTCAAAAGAAGTTTTACAACTTTAATCTTAATAATCTCAAGAAAAAGCAGACATGCTATGTCATAAAATAACTATTAGTGACTAGTTTGTACCCTATAAATCTAACTTGAGTTGATAATATGGTCCATTACCTGCTAACTGCACAGAGTATTTTTCATTTTACACTCTTCAGTTACTTTTTAGTGAAGTGTTAAAAAATATGAAGCTTTTCTCCTCTCTAAAATCGCACGCTGTCTGTCTGTTATTAGGGAGATAACAGCTCTTATAAATGTTTCAGTAAGCACTAAGTAGACAGTTATGTGCTCTCTCATTCCACGCTTATTTGCTTACTGTAATAAACTGATAAAATATGTGTGCTTTGTCTCTGTGTATCTGCAGGCGTCATGAGTCACATAGATTTTCTTTAGAAATAATGTTGTGGCTGCAGAATTGATTGCTTATTTTCACAAACCATCTAAAGGTACAGGAACGACTTTTATTATTTAAACATGTGTGGGGAAAGATTTGTGGGGACCATCTCACTGGTCCTTGACGCTTTTGTTCTTCTCCAGCTGGGCAGGCTTTTCATTGTACCGTCACCGCAGCTGGTGAGTCCCAGGGAGGATGGCATGTGTCATCTGCTTACAGTACAGCAAACTGAAGTTTAGAACGTTCGTCATTACAAAATTAAAACTAGTGTTTTCAGGGCTGGAGGGATAGCTTAGCATTTGAGAGCACTAGCTGCTCCTCCAAAGGACCCCAGTTCAGGGCACAACACCCAGCATCCACATGGCGGCTCACAACTGTCTGTAACTCCAGTTCCAGGGCTCTAAACAGATATATCAGCAAAACATCAGTGTACATGAAATAAAAATAAATAAATCATTAAAAAAACTAATGTTTGGTAGCACTATTTTTTTATCCTGTCTTGTGTGGTACAGATTTTATTTAAATCATTTCTTACCAGAATATATATGTTTCTAATGTTTTTTTTCATAGAACTCCTTCTTGTCAATAAATATTTCTTTGTATACATGTTTAGAAATAGTTTTTTCTTTTGTTCATAATGTTATTATGTGTATGACTAAAAATAATTATATTTAATGGAAATCTTAAGTCATTTCCTAAAATTTATAAATGTTAATGCTGACTCTCCACTGGTCACCCCACTGCACCAGTAGGCCTGTGATATTTTTAGGAAAATTTTGTATTTGAAGACTTAGCATCAAATAAAGTATAGTTATAACCAGGGCTAGACATAGATTATTAGAAATGCTATATAATATTTTAAATGGTTAACTTATGCTTTGAGTTACAAAAATGGGTAAAGTTGTGTTTTAAAGTAAGGAGCGAGTGGGAAGCCAGCTAATAAACATAGTAAGTAAATTAACTATTTTGTTCTGACTATGCCGGGCATGTGGTGCACACCTTTAGTGCCAGTACTCTACAGGCAGAGGCAGGCGGATCTTGTAAGTTCCTTGCCAGCCTGGTCTACAAAGCACGTTCCAGGCCATCCAGGGCCACATAGATACCTTGTGTTAAAATAAAGGGAGTGAGGAGGTGGGTGAGGAGAACATAGGATTAAGTGACAGTGGGAAAGGACAAGAGAAATAAGGAGGAGATAGAAATTCTGTTAAGCCTCTTTAGGAAGGTGGTATTGGATCAGAGGCACCTCAGGGCTGGCCCAGGTGGATATGTGGGGACAGGACCTTCTGGCAAAGGGGATGACAAATGTCATGGGCGTACAGCAGAAGTATGGACGTTGTGTTAAAGGGGCAAGCACATCAGGTGACTGGGGTAGAGTAGACAGTGTGTCAAGAGTTACAGGAGATGAAGAGGTCATCAGGGATCTGACAGCTTCGGGTTTTTCTGGGCCTTTGTTACTCTTCAAGGAACTGGGGGGTTCGAGCAGGGGAGTGACACGGTGCCACCTTATCTTAGCGGAGTGCTTCTGCCTGCTGCGTTCTAACAGAACACAAGTGCCTGCTTGGTAGGACTTGGAACAGAAGCCAGATGACCCGTTAGACAGCTGGGGGGGTAGGGAGGAGAAACCATGGCACCCGTGGAAGCAGAGAGCGCTGCTACAGTTGGACTGCGCCGAAGCTGGGAGCCTCTTTGTTGTGGCATTTATCACACTGATTGGTTTACTTAGTTCTCTGAACACTTGTATTAGAGTACTTAGAATCATGGTTAGCAAAGTGTGTCAATACAAGTGAGATGAAAGAAAGTAAATGAATGATTAGTGATATTAATTGCTGCTTTGTACTTGAAACAATGGTGTCCTTCTTAGAAAGCCCCGAGATAACTCATTCATGCGTGAGCCTGTGGAGAGAGAGCTTTGGAGTTCAAAGAAAGATGGCGCTAAAACTATAATGC
Organism: Arvicanthis niloticus; assembly: GCF_011762505.2. Taxonomy (NCBI): domain Eukaryota; kingdom Metazoa; phylum Chordata; class Mammalia; order Rodentia; family Muridae; genus Arvicanthis; species Arvicanthis niloticus. The sequence continues at coordinate 18,736,192 of NC_133437.1, forward strand.
ACACTCTCAATAACCTAAAACCTTGTGGCTGGGCCCACTCTTAAAGATGTCCACCCCTTCCCAAGGTGCCAAGCTGACTGAAGATGCTAACTGCAGCCGTGTGCTGCCCTTGCTCCTGTCAGCCTCCTAGTCACCTTCTTTCCTGCATTATAGTTTCAGTTTTCACTCCCCATTGTGTGCAGCTCAGCCTTTATGGGCTTCCAAAAGAGGGGAACTACCTGCATCACCTTCTCCTGAATGACTATGCTGGGTACATCTCAGACATGTGACGGTCAAAAGTGTCCTGTGGTTGTTATCTAAGAGAATCAACACGTGACACTAGAAAATACCACTTGTCAGCTTGTGCTTAGGTTGGTTGTTGTAACTCTAGTGCTGTCTCTGTGTCCACACACACACCTAAACATTTAATGTCGTAGTCACCTTTTTGTCATGGACTGTGTTCTCACTGAGCACTGGCATTTGGGTCTGTGCCAAACCGCATCTGAAAGCAGGATTTAACTTTCACTATTAAAACGTTCTTTTAAAATGGTTATCTTTGAGATGGGGGTCTTGCTGGGTACCACAGGAAGAGCCCAGCCTTGTGACTTTGTTGTCTGAGCCCCCAGAGCTGTGCTTACAGGTACATACCACTGCCCCATGGAGAGAAAGGCAAGCACATAGACTTGAACACCAGTGCTTGCCAGGCAGTTTTGAGGTCCTCTGTTTGATCCTTAGCCCTGCAGGAAACCAGAGTAAAACTAATGGCAGACCATTTGCTACCGTCTTCAGAAAGGTTAAGTGGAAGCATTGGTTTAATGGGAAGAAAATTCTCAACAAAATTTGAGATTTAAGCAGCTGGGTTTTTTTGGGGTTTTTTTTAGTATATGTTGCAAATAAATTGACAGAATATTACAAAGGTTACTGTAAATTCTGATGCTAGTTGACCTTTTATAGAATACCGTTTTAATGGCAAATAGTAGACAGTTTATCATTTCATATTTATGATGTTTTTGTTGAATTAAAATTATTAAAAGTTATTTATTCTCAATTATTTGTCACAGGCCTGATGTGCTGTAGTACTTAGATTTTGAAAGGATAGTTGGCTATCCCATGGCTTTATAACAGACAGCTTCTCTCTCTCTCTTTTTCTTTCCCTCTTTTTTCTTCTTTCTTTAGTTTGCTGCTTGTGATTTCAATTAAAATACAATTAAGGAAAGAACATTACTAAAAAACATTCAGTGGAAGTATAAAGAAAGAGTTAATTTCTTAATAAAATACTGAAGGAATTTCGGCGACGATCACCTGATCTCAAAATAGGTGTTTTAGCTATCTCTTGTGTCTGTGACAAAACACCAGACAGAAAAACTTTTAAAGAAGAGTGATCTCTTTGGTTCATGGAGTAAGAACAGACATGGTCTGTCCTGGTGGAAAACATGGCAGCAGGGTTGTTGTAGGATCTGCTCTCTGTCTACGGTCAGGAATCAGACAGAAATGCTTGCCTGGGTGTGTCTCCCAGGTGACTACTCCCCTGCAGCTGACTGTGAACATTTAGCGTCATCGTAGGAAGGTCATTTTAATAAGTAAAGCGAAGGATGGAGCCAGCTTAAGCAGAGTTCACAGTGGAAGTAGCTCAAGGGGAAAAAGTGTTTATGGCTGACCGCACATGATGGTGAACACTGTAATCCCAGGACTCAGGAAGCTCACGGGTTCCAGGCAAACCTGTGATACCCAGTGAGAAGCTGTAAGGGTAAGTAGTCAGGATTGAAGAGGAAGGCACATGATGTTTGTTATTGGTAGGGATGTCATATAGTTGAAATGTCCAAGAAAACTCACTAGAAACTACAAATCTAGTCACCAAGAGGGCCATAGATGGAATGTTTAGGTTAAAGAGTCAAAACAGAACTCATGTACTCTTTGTAAAAGGAAAGTATTTACATATGCAGGGCACGAGGCCTACCTCCATGTCATTGAGCTCTCAACAATAAGACCAGAGATCCCAAGATCTAAGCTAATCTGTGCTATATAGTGAGACCCTGTCTCCTGGTCCCAAAAATATATGTATTGTATGACTGAAGTTATTTTTGCTTTCTATTATTAAAATATTTTAATATATACCTGCAGAGTAAAATAAAATGATTTGGTGTGAGGGGTGTTGATTTGGGTTTTCTTGAGACAGTGTTTCTCTGTGTAGCCTTGGCTGTCCTGGAACTTATTCTCTGTAGACCAGGCTGGCCTCGAACTCAAGATCTGCCTGCCTCTGCTTCCTGAGTACTAGGATTAAAGGTGTGCGCCACCACTGCCTGGCAAAATAAAGTTTTAGTGCTGCTTTGAGCCATTTACTATGTAATCTCACATCTTCTGACTAATGTCTGTGTGGTATCTTCTGACATTTATATTGTGTTTTCTATAATTACTTAAGGCAAACACATGTTGTGAATATTGGCTTGTTTTTTAGAAGCAGTAGTCACTGTCCTCACTAACTCCTGTCGTCCTCCCATGTGCCTAGGTCAGTACACCTGTCTTCGTGCCAACAAAAACACATGAGCTGCTTCACCGAATGCGTGGAAAAGGACTGGCCGCCAACTACTGCTTCCCAAGACAGCCTTGCATCTTTGGTGACAAGATGGTCTCTGTACAGATCACCCTGACTAATACTTCTGATCGAAAGATAGAAAACATTCACATAGGCGGGAAAAGGCTTCCTGTGGGCATGCAAATGCATGTCTTTCATCCAATAGGTAAATGTTAAGTTTTATTGGAAACTTGGTCGATAAATGTTTTCACTTTTAAAGCAGAGTTTCAGAAAAAGAAAAAACACATTATTTACTGTGAGAGTGGCGCACGTGTGTGTGTGTGTGTGTGTGTGTGTGTGTGTGTGTGTGTGTGTGTGTGAGAGAGAGAGAGAGAGAGGGAGAGACAGACAGACAGACAGACAGACAGACAGACAGACAAGGTCTTCCCTAGGATTCTGTGACGGTATTGTACCCCTGGGCTATATTCCCAGCCATATTTTAAAAACTGAATTTATCATGTAAGAGAAATTTATTTCTTTTCCCTTAGTGAATCGGGTCTCAACAGTCATAACCCCAGTATGAGGAGAGTGTGGGCCTGCCCTGTCTGCATCACCTCCCCTCATCCCTACTGCTCAGCTTCCCCCCACCCCCCGCCCCACCTCATCGTAGATAACTTACTGTCTATTAACAGCAGGAAAAATAGCCTGTCTTTCTGAATATAGTGCCTCTCATAGCTCCAGACCGTTACGTGTTCCTTCTGCAATCCATGCGTTGAGAAGTAAAGGGTCTCAAGATGAACACGCTCTGTTGTCCTTCAGTTCATGCACAGGATATGGAGCGCCCTTGGCTATGTGCTTGTAGTTATCTATGATAGTTATAAGTTAAATATCCTTGATCTCTTACCACCATGTACAATCAAAATGTTTTCATGCTCAGCACTTCTCTTTCCACAAAGCATAAGAGGCAGCAGCAGTGACCCTTGTCCCGACATGCAGGAGGCAGCTTCCACTTGGCCCATGGCCTTCTGCACAGCATGCCCTTCCCAGGTGCCCAGCAGAGGGTCAGGGTGTACCCTTGACATTTTTAAGTATTTTCAGAAAATACTGTGTTTTTATGAGTGAACACAATCCTAAGGTGTAGTTGGAAGAAGCTTCAGGCAAAATCTTTATAAAGGATAATGTAAGTTTTGTGGTCCAGAGTGTGTCTGAAGCCCTGGTTATGATCCCAACAGCCTCACATAAACCCTACCAGAATGGAGGCAGAAGGATCAGAAGTTCAAGGTCACCTTCAGCTATAGGAGGGCATTCTTAGCTACTCAGACTCTATTTAAAAGAAACCAAGGGGGAAGTAGATTTCTGGCTTGGTAGCCTTGAAATATCAGCTCCCTCTTCTAACATTTGAGGGGAATAAAGCCTTTGGCTCAGGACAAAGTCAGGAAGGGTTCCCTGCTTACTTGACGGCACATCAGTGTTCTGGTTTTCTCTATCTGAGCCCTGGCTTTGTAAGGCTTTTTGTAAACAGCATCATGTTTGGTATGTATATGTGTTTGCCAGAGAGAAGTAACACTTCTAGTGCAAAGTCTAGTAGGTTTCCATAAGCAACCAGAGGATCGTGGAGTTTCAGAGTGCTAGGATTTTATACTTGGTAATTACGAGAACTTAAGTAATGTACTCTATTCTAATTTTTACTGGATTATTTTGCAGATTTGATATATTGCCAAGGAATTACAGAATATACCAATTTGTGATCTTTTTTTTTTCTTTTTACTGCTTGCAGTCTAGCCCCTTTTACCTACTTTAAAAATTAGTTTAGTTAAGCAATGTCGAGTAGCTGATGTATGGGTTGTCTGGGTTGGAAATGTTATCCAAAGGTTAAAACAGTAGAACAGTATTAATGCTTCCTGTGGCTGGCATAATGAGTTGATGAGTTGACCTTTTATTGGCCTATGTAGAATAGAAGAAATAAATACAATAAATTTCATAGTATGACGTTAATGCAGCATTAAAATATGAATACCATTGCCTCAGTACTACTTGTAGGCTTTTTGTTCTGAGGAAAATTTTTATGGCTACGATATTTTATTCATTTTGGGGGGCATTGATTGAATGCTTTTAAGATAAAGAGTTCTTTTCCATGTGTGTAGGTCCAGACCCTACCAGCAATAGATTTACAGCCAGTTACAGTGTGCGATGTATCTAATTACTCTCTAAAATTCTCTCAAGAATGCAACAAAACCATGTATTTTGTTTTCATGTTTTTGTGGGGAAAAAAGGGGGAATCAAGATGTTTTATTTATTAAATATGTGCCCATCTGAAGGGGCCCAGAAATATTATTCCTAGTCACCAGTCTGTTCTGTATCGCCTTACAAATCTCTGGATTCCGCCCTTCTTTTAGCAGGGAGCTGATTCCTTGTAGGAATATTAGGACTTATCTGCCTAGTTTTCCAAAGACATTAAGAAGACAAAGGACTGGTGTGTGGGGTGGGGGTGGGGGGCAATAAGGACTCACATTAAACCATTTTCAGTGCACAACAGCAAGTCCAGAAGCAGTGTCTAAGTATTATAAAAATCCATTATATGAATAATTTTATGCTGATCATTTTGTTCTTGAAGCGTTCACATAGTAAGACATGCCATTGATCATGCACTGTCCTCCAGAATTAGCACAGCACTAAGCCTCAAGTTCATTATCCTAACAGTCAAGGCAGAGTCAAACAGTGTCAGAGTGCTAGCAGTACGTCCGGTGTGGAGGATCCTAATTGTGAATGCAGTCGTGCTTGAGAGACAGCAGGATTTGCCAACCTCTGTGATGCTTGGTACAAACCAGACCAAACCTCGATGTGTATAGTATAATGGTGATAGGGACTCAGTAAAGGATAGCTGGGCTGTGGCTCAAAGGTAGAATTCTTTCTTGTCTGAGTGCCATCTTCTGCATGGGAAGGAGAAAAGAATAGCCCTTAATCAATGAGACTGACAGCTGTGAGCTCATAACAGTATGCAACTCCAGAAAAGATGGTCATTGATACGCATGTGTATGGTTGTGTGTGAGAGAGGGAGAGGGAGAGAGAGAGATTATATTATAGATCATGGCAAAAAATGGACATTGGTGGGAAGAAAAGATCTCTTAAGAGATGTCCTGGTTGATTTTCTATTACTGTGCTAAGATGTCACAGCAAAGCAACTGATGAAGCAAAAACATTAATTTGGGGCTCACAGTGCCAGAGGATAGTAGAATCCATGATCATCATGGCAGGGAGCATGGTAGCAGATGGGCAGGCAGTGGTCCTTAGAGTTTATACCTTATCCCCAAGTTAGCAGCAGACAGAAAGAGAGAAAGAGCTAACTGGAGATGGTGTGGGCCTTTGAGCCCTCCAGGCCCAATCCCAGTGACAAATCTCCTTCAAGAAAGCCACACCTCCTAATCTTGCCCAAATAGTTCTACCAAGAAGGGACCAGTTATTCAACTAGAGGAGCCTATGGGCCATTCTCATTCAAATGACCACAGCAGGGAAAGGTAAGGACAGTTAATGGATAGTGGAATTTAGTGACACCAGAGAGGGCTGTTTGAAGGATTGAAGTGGACTAGCAAAATAGGGCCAGTTGCAAGGGGAAGGCAAATAGATGGACCAGTACAATGACATGATCCACGGAAATGCCGTGAAACCCACTACTGACACGGTAACTTAAACAGTGAGCTTCAAAAATAAAGAGGAAAGAGCCTCAAACAAATCGATGTAAGTGTGTCCATTGGTTCAGGGTTAGCTTCATGAGTTTATAATTTCCTTTAATATTCATAGTTTAAATCTCTTATGAGCCATAATTAAATTTGTCTTTAGGCATGTATGACTTGAGAGTTCAGTGGTTTCTTTGCCTCTTTCTCATGCCATCCATGTTTTAATGTGTGAATTACCCTCTTTCTTAGACTCTCTTGAGCCTGAGGGATCCATTACTGTCTCGATGGGTATTGACTTCTGTGATTCTACACAGACAGCCAGTTTCCAATTGTGGTAAGTTCAGTTGTTTTGTTTATATTGTCTATACAGGACCAGAGAGGTAAAGCTGGTGTTTCAATAGCTTTTCCTGTAAGACAAAACATTTAAGCACATGCATTTTGTTTGACAGTGTATAACTGCCATGGAAGAACTGCTTGTACACTGTGCACTGTATGGGCATTCTTAGAATTTCTGATACACCTGCTGCTGCAGTGTGCCATGCACAGTTGAAAAAGAAAAGGCTGTTACTGGGTTTTGTTTTGTTTTGTTTTGTTTTATTTTAATAATAGAACTTTGGACAGTCCAGGAGAAGTGAGCACTTGATGGTGTTGCTGAAGAGCTCAGGGCAGTCGTCTTCTGAGGCAGGCTGTCATTGTGAGACACCGTGAGTTTACCGAGTAGAATATGATTGATTCTGAGCCTTTTCTAAAACATTCCCCTCCTTTTATGTTAATTTAACAAACTGCTTGAGGACATTCATAAAGTTGATGAAGATGCCATAACCACGGTCCTGGAATCTTTTTAGTTTTAGACTTATCCTCGTGTATAGTGTGTACATGCTGAGGGACTCCAGAGGCCACTGGGAAGCCAGAGCAAAGCAAGTGTAGCTCTGAGAGCTGCCCTGGAGTTCCTTCCTTGTTTCCTGATACAGGGTCTGACTGGTTTTTTAAGTAGAAGTTACTTGGGTTTTTGTTTTTTTTTTTTAATTTAGTTGTTTTATGTATCTCAATTTTAACCAGCTTAGAATAGAATTTGTCAGATCATGACCCAAAAAAAACCCTTTAAAGCAAATGTGTAGGTGGAATGTACACACCTTTCTTTGTCATTTTCCCAGGATCTCAGGCCCAGTGTTATTTCGGTGGCTGCTGAGAGCCGGCAGTGAGGAGCACGAGCAGCGTGGCATGCACATTGATTTTATGCAGATAGTCACCTTTATGTTTTGGGAGGTCTGCTTTATTAGTGATATATAAAAACTGATTACTTTTCCCAACACTGCCTAGTAATTGTTTATTATTTTTCTATTAGACAAACAACACAGATCAATAAGACTGAACACAGGCTATGAGTAACACCATTCTAAATAGGTTTGCTTCCAACACTAGAGGTATATTCATTTTAATGATTTCAACAATGTGAACCCAATGACAAAGCTTGTACCAAATTAGGCCAAAATTAAAACCTAAATATTTCTTTATCTTTCTAATTTATAATCAATTGTGTTCTTATTTTTCCATTTTTTTTCTTAATTACAAGGACTTTTTTTTATGGTTTCTTGGATCACATTTGCATTTTCATCTTCTACAGCTCGCTAAGACCTTCTAGGGAAAAATACACACTGTAGTGCTTGATTTTTGTCCTATACAGGGCAGTATGTATGAACGGTTGTCTTTCAATGTCTCTCAAGTTAATTTTAAGAAAATAACAAATGTATCTCACAGAGCAATTAGATTTCTGTTACAAACACTTGCATTAATACATCTTCTGCAGTGATGCAGTGAAGGTGTACATTACTAAGTTATTTTATATTTCCTCTTGCACAAGAGCAGGCTAGATCAGAAATTCTTTTTTGTGTATTCCAAAAAGAGCACTTTGTCTTGCATCAAGTGTAATTGATCCTGAAGCAGCGTAATCACAATTACTCACTTTCTTAATTGGCCTGCCCAAAATCAGAAAATGGAAACCGATCGGCAGTGCTTCAATCAATAGCTTCATAGCAGTGCTTGTGGGGGAGGGAGATGGTGTAATGGGGAGATCAATCGGTCTTAGGTGCCAGTCACTGCCGTGCCTTTTGCATAGTAAGTGGCACCTTTGGCCTAGTGGTGCACTGTGATAGTCTTGGTTCTTCCATAAAAAGAAGGAGAAGAGTGAGAATGACTGCCATTGCTGTTTTATTTTGCCTGAAATACATGATATAAGTCAGTATGTAAAATTATGGTGATAAGAGCATATTTGATAACAAGCCTTGGGAAATGCTGCTGCTCTCCTCAGACTGTGTCATAAGATGGGTGGGAGGAGTGAGGGCATGATTATACATAGTATGACGGATTTTATAACAACTCCCCCTTACTTTGCATTTTAAGTCATCACCCAATCTATTGATTAAAATACTCAATTTAAAATATCTAATACTCATAGATCTAGCTCTTTAAAGTGAACACTGTATAAACAACTCCCTGTTTTAGTGGTGAGTGGGTAGGACTGTGTCAGAGATAATACTTGTGGCTTAGGCTAACTACAAAACACAATTTGCATTCACTGTTTTTGTCCAAAATGCACTGAAAAGAAAAATGCATTCTTTAAAAGGTGAGCACAGAGTCGGGTGATGGTTGTGCACACCTTTACTCCTAGTGGTTGGGAGGTAGAGGCGGGTAGAGCTAGAATTCAGGATCAGCCTGGTCTACATAGTGAGGTCTAGGACAGCCAGGATACACAGTGAAACCCTATTTTGAAAGACTAACAGGACCAGTGCCTTGGAGGTCCTGTGGATCTGTGTCTTACTTCAACAGTGTTTGGACAGAACAGACTGGGGACTCCCACTTTTATTAGCTTCTAGCCGCCTTACAAGTGTCTCCTGTCGCAGCCTCTGGGACTATCTGCTCACTGCCTTCAGCTCCCAGGACCAGCCAGCACTTTCTTTTTGCGGTTAGCCCTGTACTCTGGATCAGCCATGACCTCTCAGATTCGTCAGAATTATTCCACTGAAGTGGAAGCTGCCTTGAACTTCCTGCTCAACTTGCACCTGTGGGCCTCCTACACCTACCTCTCTCTGGGCTTCTGTTTTGATCAGGATGACATGGCTTTAGAGGGTATAGGCACGAGTGGCTCCTCAAGCTGCAGAAAGATCTTGGGCCGTGCACTCTTCCAGCATGTGCAGAAGCCATCTCAAGATGAATGGGATAAACCCAGGGGGCCATGGAAGCTGCCTTTGGCCCTGGAGAAGAACCTGAACCAGGCCCTCTTGGATCTGCATGCCCTGGGTTCTGCCCCCACAGATGCTCATCTTTGTGTCTTCTTGGAAAACCACTTCCTGGATGAGGAGGTGAAGCTCATGAAGAAGATGGGCAACCACCTGACTAACCTCCACAGGCTGTCAGGGCTACAACCAGTGCAGACTGGCGTGCCCCAGACATCTCTGGGCAAGTATCTCTTTGAGCGTGGCTCACTCTCAAGCATGACCAGGAGGCCACTGTGCCTCCAAAGGGCTCCTTCCTCTGCTCTGTGCCAGCCCGCCTCAGGACCTCCACCTGAATGACCCTCTCAAGCTTTGTAACCGCCCTGGAGCCTCTTCCAAGTCTTGGACCAAGTAAAAATAAAGCTTTTTGAAACAGAAAAGAAGAAGAAGAAAAACTAAATAAATAAGATTAATTAATTAATTAAGATAGGTGCAGAAAGAGAGGCAGAGAGAAGTGAGAGTACCATTAGCTGACCAACAAGAAATTGAAAAGAATTTAAATTAGTCATTAGAAAACAAATAGGAGCAGATGCATGCTTAATGAGAAAATGAAAACCACAGAACAAACACTCCTGTAAGATAGATACGCTTGTGACAGGAAAAACAAGCCCGAGGGCTATCAAGCACAGAGTGGGTGTGCACAGGAAAGTTAGGAGGGTCAAGGAGGCATTCGGGAGTTAAAGGGCTACTAATCCAGCCTCTGACTTCCCTCTTCACCTGTGTGCAGGCATAATCTGAGGGTTAAGGACACCACTGCAGGAATAGGGAGGCTTCCTGGAAGGACTTTATGGATGTGAGGCCCCAGGAGCACAGCGGGGGTTAAGTGTGTGCTGGAGCAAGCAGAGATGTTGAGGGGCAGAATGAAATGCAGCTCTGTCCTAGAAGGTAGTCAAGAGGATCTCAGATCCTCCCTGGCTCAGGGAGAGCAGCCTCAACCTGTGCTGCCTTCCTGCCTCCTCGGTTTATACCTGTGGAACCAGTCCATATCTTTCTTGCTTAACGAACTCCATACCCCAGGGAACAGAAGTCCAGGTTCTACCATGATAGAACTTGCTAGCATTTGCTAAGTAGTTAGAATCGCTCATTGCTGTTGCAAACACTTATAATTACAAATGTTTACACAATTTTGTTTACAAATTTATTTACTTTGCACATCGGTTTTTAACTTGTTATTGTCCCCATCTTATAGGTTAGTAAACTGAGACATAGAGGGGGAAGAGATAGAGCTAATGTGTAGTAGAACTTGGTGTGTTTTGTTTCCAAAAAACCTGCACAGTTTGCACATTTGGAGATGACCAAGGTTTGGAGAGAGAGCTGAAGACTGCAACTTAGAAGAGAAGACTGAAGATGGATGCGAGGGGCTTTGGAAGGAGAAGATATGCAGTGGAGTGGCCACAACTGAATACTAATTCGTGCTCTGGAAGAAGGGCCCAGGAAGGAACCACAGTAGAGAACAGGAGCCAACTGTCAGAGTGAAGGGGCCTATGAGCTGCCAAACAAGATGAGAGCAGCTCAAAAAGACTGTTCTCTCAGGACATCACCTTTAAAATATAAGGATTCCAGTACCCCTTCTTCAGACAGAAAGGATTCTGTTTGTCACTTAGACATCCTTTGTGAGAGGTTCACACAGAGAAATGTTATAGTAGAATCTCCCTTTCTGTCTGCTACGAGAAGGCAGACTAAGGGGAGCAGTGGGTGGAGCTCTCACCTGTGCCATTTGTTTCTCTGTGAAAAGTAAGTGCTGATGTAATATCAAAGTAAATGAAATCATAAACCAAACCCAGAACTCAGCATGGACCAGTGTGAGGAGGAATACTAGTCCTTCTTGTCATGTTTTCTACGTGAATTGATAGATGGCAAACAAAATTAAATATGGTTGAAGATACTAAATATCACTAAGACTATTGATAACTCCAATAAGGAAGGAAACAAAAGAGTTATTAAAACTTGGGTCCTTTTTAACTTGAAGTGGAAATAAGTGTGCTAAATAAAAGACTAAATAATATAGCTGGGGGCAGGGACACATACCTCTGTGTGCTTCTTCTGGGAAGACAAGAGCAAACACGTCTGACTAGAGTACTAACAGCGAGGTAATAGCATCCTAACGAAACAATTTCCACCTCTAACTGGTGAGCCAGTGTGTTTGTTGGAGACACTCTCAGGATCACAGTTGAGGGGTTACTGACTCAGGATCACAGTTGAGGTGTTACTGCCTCTCAGGATCACAGTTGAGGGGTTACTGACATGCAGAAGCCTGGGTAATACAAGAGTAGCTGTATCCCTAAAAAGTAGAATCACCTTCCTTCTCATGTGAATGCCATGAAAGCTGCATAGCTATGGCTGGCTCCCTGCTCAGCTAGTGCTCGGCTCCTTCCCCCATCGGGGCTTGTATAACCTTGGGGGGGAGCCCATGAATCTTGTAACTTTCTGTCCCCTTAAAGTTTCTTGAGCTTTCTAAGCCTTAGGATTGTTAGCTCCCCGAGACTATGAGCCTCTCTTCTCCCTCAGGAGTAGCTTCATGGCAGCCTGCACACACTAATTTTCACAAGTCATAGCACCTTTATTAAACAGATAAAGAATAAAATTCAACAGTATTTATAATAACCCTACTTGAGAGAGAATGACATAGAAACCAAAGGAAAGGATGAAGTATATGTGTGTGTGTGTTTCTCAGGGCTGGACTAGAAAAAGAATAATTGAGCACAAATAATGTTTGTTGCAGTCTTACAACAGAACACAAGTTACAGCCCTTTAAAGCATGGGATGTGTCTTAGCTAGGGTTTCCATTCCTACACAAACATGACCAAGAAGTTGGGAGGAAAGGGTTTATTCAGCTTACACATCCACACTGCTGCTCATCACCAAAGAAAGTCAGGACTGGAACTCAAGCAGATCAGGAAGCAGGAGCTGATGCAGAGGCCATGGAGGGATGTTCCTTACTGGCTTGCTTCCCCGGCCTTGCTCAGCCTGCTTTATTATAGAACCCAAGATTACCAGCCCAGGATGGCACCACCCACAAGGGGCCCTCCCCCTTTGATCACTAATTGAGAAAATGCCTTACAGCTGGATCTCCTGGAGGCATTTCCTCAAGGGAAGCTCCTTTCTTTGTGATAACTCCAGCCTGTGTCAAGTTGACACACAAAGTCAGCCAGTCCAGGTTGTCTAAAGCAGAGACTCTTGTAAGTAGTAGGGGAAGTTGACAAAGCTGTGCAGTGTTTAACACACATCAGAAACTGTACCCAACTGACTCTATAGACAGCTGTAAAGTTAGGTTTAATAATTCAGTTACTAAAATATGTGGGATCCTCCCCTCCCACAAAAAAAAAAATCGTGAGTAGCACACCACAGGAGCTGTTCACAGTAGAAAAACTGAGCTGATGTGATTAAAGAAAAGGGAGAAAAGATTTGGAAAGGAACATAAAAGAAGAGATTTTTTCAGGAATTTAAAATAATGCTATGTATAATTTTTAGTATGTTGGGATGTTTATATGGAGTTAATTTTTTTTTTTCATAGAAAAATATGAGGCAGAATTTGGTGTTGCCTGGTGCCTTGGTTCTGCTGAGATGCTTCAAACCTTCATTTTAAAAAGTCTGGGTCCCCATGAAACCCTACTATACCCAGGTTTACCAGGAAATCTGGGTAGGAGTCGGGTTAATGAGCCTCATCGTTTATAAAATCAGGAGTGCTGATAAAAGAAGTAAAGCTTTGAAAGGCTCCAGTCCTGCACCTGCCCATGGCCATCACTAGCTGCTCCGAGTCCATTCAAGATGAACACGTCAGCTAAACTGAAGCCAACTGTATTAGATGGGAACACGGAACATCACTGTACACTCACCTAGTACCATTTATAATGTGGCATTAATAAATGTGTCTGAGAAGCCCCACTCCCTGTGGCTACCACTCTCTGCTTCCCCTGAGTAAGTCCTTGGTAATGCAGCAGGCAGTATTACCAGCATCAGAACCTCTAAGCCACCTTCATTTGGAAGCCTGAAGAATGAGAAGCAGTGTTTGCTACCTTAAGATTGGACATTAGGGTCCAGATGTTAACTTTGATTCCAATATTCAATAATTATTTGTCAAATGGTTTTGCTTCTGCCTAAAAAAAAAAGAAAGAAAGAAAGAAAGAAAAATATGAATATGTATTAAAAGGCTGTACTAGAACTTGGCAGAAAGTACTTTTATTACTAAATGTTTTCTAGAAAGAGAGAAAGAAAGAGAAAGAAAGAAAGAAAGAAAGAAAGAAAGAAAGAAAGAAAGAAAGAAAGAACCTGTGCCCTTCCATATGGCTGTGTCCCTGATATCAAGACCCTTGAGGATAACCCACAAGCGAGTACATCATATACATGGTGAATTCACTCACTAGCCTCACACGTAATCCATGGCCACAAGTTCTCAGAGATCCCCTCTCTAACTCAGAAGGGAATAAGAGATACGCCTTCAAAGCTGTTCACATTCTAATGGAGGTTCACGCCAGCATAGAATGACAACCAAAAGCAGATCATTCCTAGGATAATTAGTTCCCAACATCTTAGAATCAACAGAAAATCTATTTAATGCATTTTTAAGGGTGTTACAGACTTCTAGGGCAGGCAGAGCAACTTTCCTACAGCCTTAAAAGAATATACAAACAAAACATTTTAAATTGTGAGGAAAGCAGTATTAAAGAGAAAGACACCGTGGTCTTGAGTGGAAGAGCAGATGCTCATCAGGCAAGTGGTCTCGGGTGCATCTGTCTTTACCCTCAGTATGGAGGCCCAGGTTCTACACCAGGAAGGCTTTCAGGGAATTCAGCATGTTTGTAAAATTCAAGCAAAATGTAAAGACCAAGATGTAAGGTCAAAATATCTTTTAAATGAAGAAACATCTTTTTAAAATGTTGAATTATTAAGGCCACAAGAATATTTCACACAGGGGCCAGCAAAACAAAACTAAGAATTTAGAAATTGTGTCATGAGGGGGCTTTCGGGTTACTTAGAGAAAAGCACCCTCTCTGTAACTAGTGTGGATTGTGCCTTGGAGAGCAATCAGAGAATCTCCTCCACAGATCATTTCTAAATAAATTAATGATTGAATCTTCAAGCTATAAACATTTAAATAGAGTCCAGAGAAATATTCTCAGACTGTTTGTGGGCAAAAGTCTTAAAAGCAAATTATATCCAGAAAAGGATACAAAGGAATATGGTTTCATTAAAAATATAAAATTTCTTTATTTAAAAAAAAAAAAAAACAGTAGGAACCATAAACATGAGTAGAAAACACCAGAAGGCCTGGAACAGACAGAAGTTCTGTAGGCTGGGTATGTAAGGAACTCGTGTTCCATGATTAAGGCCCTGCCAAAAAGTGTCAGGAGGAGACACGGACAGTCTCTAGGGAGGGCTGGAGAGATGGCTGTGTGCTGAGAGCAGCTGCTGCTCTCGCAGAGGATCACAGCTCTATACTGAGCTCCACCGCTGATACAGGAGGCTCACAGCCATGTGCATGTAACTCTAGTCCCAGGGCCCTGACACCCTCTGGCCTTCCATGGGCACCAGGCACCCTCACGGAATATGTACATTCATGCAGGCAAATATGCACAAATATTTTCAATTTTAAAAAGAAAAAAAATGCAAATAGTAGGTAAGCATAAAAAGATGTATAACATGGCTAGTATTTAGGAAAATAAAAATTCAGATATTTCACCTATCATTGACAAAATTTCAAAATATTTTTAATATGTGATATTGATAAGAAAGGCAGACAAAAGTGTGTACTCCTTGTGTGCCATTTCTGAACCTTAAACTGGCATCACTTTATTAAAACATTTTGACATTGTCTATCCAAGTGTTAAGTATTCACTGTTTTTACCTGAGAAGTTTCATCTCTAAAGGATGAAGCTCAGAGATGTGTTTGTGTTTGGTTACAGAAAGATCTCTGATATAGCTGGATTGCATATGGAAATTTTGAGTCCCTATGATACATTGTCCTGGATATCTTATGTCATGTAATAGTTAAAACTGTCTCTGAGGGGTTTTATCTCTCTTCTCAGCCTTGAGTCTCGGGTTCAGTAAGCATCCTGCACATTCCATCTCTCTTACTTAGACAGTTTACCAAGTTGGACCATAGGCATCTGTGAAATGGGGTTGTATGTAGTTGTGTATGCATCACAGGTAAACATACAACAAGTAAAATCTTACCGTACATTAACCGATTATGTGGTCCTATTCTGTGTAGCTCAGCTGTATGGAGCTGTTTTCATAATTCTACTTTACTGGTCTTGTAATAGAGTGAGTTTACGTCTCGCCAGTCCTTACCTATATGGAGATACATAGGAGGAGAGATGAGCACAGTCATCTCCCCATGTTAAACCAGAGGAGATAAGAAGAGGAGAGGAAAGATAAGAAGTATCTGGGGCCATCAGATACTGACAGCCTGTGTTTGATCCCTAGGACCCACATAAAAGTGGAAGGAGAGAGCCCACTCCATAAAGTTGTCTTCTGAGCCGCACACCTTTGCTGTGGCACATGTTCCCCCACCCCACACACTACATACACACAGAGACACACAAACACATCATACATACACTTAAATATTTTTAATTATGTTTAGAAGAAAAGAATAGCTGTAAAGAGAATGAAACAGTCAGTAAAGAAGGCAAAATGCTAGGAGAGAAGACATGAAGAGCCCTCCGGAGACTTGTGGACTGAAAAATAAAGCTGGTCCACATGCAAAGAAACTTCTTTTCTTTCACCACTGTTAACAAGTCCATGCTTGGAAGACTGGCTTAGTATGTCATGAGATACAGAAGCCCATCTGTGGCTTCACTATCACATATGACACATACGGTCACTTCCTGTGGACTTTGCATCTTCTTGGCCCCATGAGGGCTGCTCCAACTCAGGCTCCTGCCTGTGTTCTTGTGCCTCCTCCTTTTCCCCCAAAAGAAAAAAGCAGGAAGGGAGGTGGAGAGAAATGTCTCCTGGGTCACATTGTCAGCAAAGAGGAAAGAGCACAGAGACTTGTGGTGAGCAGGTAGCAGTGTCCACCACTGCAGTGGTCCAGCCATTTTGGACATGCACCATTTTCATTTCAACAGACTCAACAGAAAATGAGCACCAAGAACAGAAACATCTGGCCAGTGGTGTCTGTTGTTCGCACACACTGTGTCTCTAGGACAACCCATTCAAGATTTCTTCCCCAGCCCACAAACCTAGGACATCTTCCTCTCCCCCTCTGCACCCTTTCTTGTTACCACTGCCGCAAGGGCCTCTTTGGACCCACAGAGCCATGGGAGAACACTCTTCTTACTTTAAAAAGAGTTATAGATAGCATCTGTCTGACCTCCTACTGCTCTACCTTCTAGAGTTACATACATGCCTGTCTTTTATACATTTTGTTGTTGCTGCTGTTGTTGTGTATATATATGAATATGCATGTGCATATACAAACATATATCTTGGTATGCTGACATCATATACATACTAAAATAAGAATACAACACAAAAAATTAAAGGTACGAAAAATTAATTAGCACATAATTAGTAGGAGTTTTCCTCACTAGGTGCCTTGCACGTTCTGTCTTATGTCTCATACATACAGTTCACATACTGTGTGCTGTGCACACATATTCACCTGCTCCTTTATGGACTGTCACACATGACCTAAGGAGTCAGCCATCCTTGCTCTGGGCTCCTCCAAGCGCAGCTTTTGTCTGTGTTCCCAGGCTGACCCTCCATCTAGTGCTTGCACTGTCTAAGACCTTACATAGCAGGCCCCCAGCCCCTGCCTTTCCCACTCCTTTGTCTTCCTTGAGCTTCTCTCATCCCCTGTCAGGAAGCTCCATGCCTCTCCTTACTTCTCTCAGTCCCTTCCTGTCCCCTGCACCTCGCTGCCCTGGGTTCCTTAGACATCTGCGCAGTACGAAAGAACACAGCTTTGCTCAGTACATGTGTTGGGGCCATACTGCTTTGCCTTGAACAATCAATCCATGTGTTGAAAAATGTGAGGTAGCTTCTGCGAATAGTGTCTTGGGGAGGGGTAGGGAAGGGAGAGTAAGTTTGTGGTAGAGCACTGTCTAGCATGCATCAGGCCCTAGGTTTGGCCCCTAGTACCAGGAAGAAAAGAGTCAGTAGTAACATAAAAGTAAGTAGCTTTTATGTCCCTTGTTCTGTTAGTCCCTACCTCACCCTGCCTCAATCCAGTGATAGATTGTATCTATAACCCTCACCTCCCAAATCACCTCCACCTTGCTCATGAGATCCAGTGAGGCATGACAGAAATAGTCCCTGTGTAGACAGCTCAGGGAAGCTTTGCCCCTACCTCAGGTACAGGTGTGATTGGCTCATTTATTCACTGCTGCATCATCATGTGCCCTCTTTGACTGGAATGCAAAAGTAGTACCTGGAGATTCGGCAGCCATCTGGCAGCCATGAGAAAAGCCAGCATCCTGTGGATGGTGCAGTGGAAAGCTAGAGAAAGCTGGCCCCCTGAGGGTTTCCTTAGCCACCTAATGAGCCTGTGACACTAACTCTCAGGCAGTAAACACCGGCTTCTCCAGGAACTCAGAGCAGAGTTCCTGGTCATCTGCAGGCAAGAGAACTAGTCGTGGTTCTCATCAGCCAACCTCAGCTGTCTACATTCCTAAGCATGATTCGGGAGGCTTTATGGACAGTGATAGCAGAGTTACAGACATAATTACATTCTGTTCTCCACTCAACACAATTCCTTAAACATGTCACATCCTGTCAGCTGTAACAACTGACAAGGAATGATGCAATTAGAAGATAGGGCATTCAGTAAAAAAGGGAGGTTTGGAGCTGTGAGCTGAGTCAGATCCCCACAAGACACAAAGGTAGAAGGGAACCCGCTCCACACAGCTCTCCTGGACAGCCACACTTTGCCACACATGTGTACAAGCGCACGCGCGCACACAGCTTAAACACACTAGATAAATAAGGAAGCAAATTAAGTTTATTGCAGATAAAGAATAAGTAACAAGGGATCTGAAGAGATGGCTCAGTGGTTAAGAGCACTGACTGCTCTTCTGGAGGTCCTGAGTTCAATTCCCAGCAACCACATGGTGGCTCACAACCATCTGTAATGGGATTCAATGCCCTCTTCTGGTGTGTCTGAAGACAGCTACAGTGTACTCATATAAATAAAATATACTTAAGAGGAAAAAAAGAAAAAGAAAAGAAACTAGTCACAAAAGACTAACAGTTTTTAAAAAAAGAATAACTAACAGCAACCAGGTATGGTGGCACATACCCATAATTCCTGTACTTGGAGGTGGAGGTTGGAATATCAGGAATTGAAAGCAAGTCTGGATTACAAAAGACCCTGTCTCAAAAAAAGAAAACAGAATGAAGACTAAAACTACCGGGCTGGGAATCTGGCTCCTCTAGTAGTGTTTGCCTCACATGCAGAAACTGTCGGCTCTTGTCCTCACTACTTTAGTAGTGCAGCTGTAACCCAGCATCCCCCAGTGAAAGCAGGAGGCTCAGAAGTTCAGGTTTAACTGTTCCTGTTAAACTGTGCAGTATGTAAGAATGATTTCTTTTTTTTAAGCATTTGGTCATCTTTGGATCTTTCTTTCCTTAGCACCAAGGATGATTCCTTCAACGTCAACATCCAGCCACCTGTTGGGGAGCTGCTTTTACCTGTGGCCATGTCAGAGAAAGACTTTAAGAAGGAGCAAGGTGAGAGGTGATTACAGTTTGCTGGGAAGTTCTGTACTGCACAGTATACACCTGTGCTTCCAACCAGGCCTAGGGTTTCCAGCAATCCCCAGTCTTCAACAGGCAAGCATGCACTCTTCCCATTTTTTTTTCTAATGTGTGCATTCATACTTTAAAAGTACATGTCTATGTATATTGCTGGCAGCCTTAGAAATTAGTTAATGTGTCTTTAAAATAATAGACTGGTCCTTAGTTGTTCGGTTTTGAGGGTTGTTTTTGGCCTTGCACTGTGCCGTGTTTTAAATCCAGGAACTGGAGGGTCACTTACGTCCCACCGCTGTGAGCCTTAGGTCTGCATTTGTCTGTGCATTGTTACAAAGCTCGTGTCTGTCTCCTCCTAGTGTGGTTTTTTTGTTTGTTTGGTTGGTTTGTTTTGTTTTTTGTATATACAGTAACACACTTTACCTTCACAGTAAAGCTTAATTATACTATTTAAAAATCTCTAGTTTCTTTTGACCGTATTAAAGAAATACTTTGGCTAAATTGGATCTGAACAATTTTTAAATACACACTAAAGAAAAATATTTGCAGCAGAGTGCAGCTATTAATACTCTAGGTGCCCAAAGTCAAGCTTTCTAATAAATGTGAGGGGCCTTTTTTTATGTATGGTTATGGGGGAAACACTGGTTTTATATGTTTAAGGACCGTGCTCACAATGGTAGGGTCTGTTTAAATGCTGTCATCAGCAATGTCTAAAAGTTTATGTGAGCCTAAACTATTTTCCCTCTGGAGGCTGAAACCAAAGATCCGTTATCTGGAGGTCATTCAGTCATTTCCATCACTTGTCCTGGCCGAGGGGAGGCCATGCTTCCTAGCACTAGGTGGTTGTCGTATCGAGTGTTTATTTCATACAGCCCTGACTGTCTGTGGGATCAGAAAGACCTGGTAGGAGCCTCCCACCACAGAAACCTCGGACAACATTGCCATTGTAGACTGTCCACCTCGCATACCTCACGAGGTGGTTTTTAAAAGGGGATAGCTAAATTCCACTTATTTGTCTTCTGAAAAGTTGAGTATTGCTGTAGAAGAAATTATCTCTGTGGCTTTCTTTCTCTAATGACAAATGAATTGATTCTCGTGTTTACTGTTCTGCCCTTTGCTGGCTAAAGCCTGCCTCTCTGCTTTACACCTGCTCAGCAAATCAAGGTGAGTGGCTCACCAGGGAGGAAGGTGCCGACTGTAGGGGATAGCCTGCTTTCGGGGTGCAGCTTAAGTCAGTCCTGCAGATCTCTGCATGCCCTCCTTCGTCCTCGGCCATTGTTGAGAATATGTGTGATTTTCATCAAATGTTTTGTTCTCTGCTGTGACTGAGGGATTTTTCCCTGACTAGCCATACAGAACCGCACGTGCACCAGAGAGGTGCACACGGAGAATAGCCGCCGTCCTCGGCGGGCTTGTTGCCAAAATTCCTTTCTCTTCTGCCATTTTACTCTATGGTTGTTGATTATTTGTCTGAATAAACCTGGCAGCTGTTTGCTATGTTTAATAGAGCAGAAAGGCTACTCTGAATAAAGCTATTTGAAAATGTGTGTATATGAAGTATTTGTAAATCCTCGCAGGTCTCTTGGCGTTTCTGTATCATTCTCTCTGTCTTCCTGAATTCATCCTTTGATGTAGGACTTGATGCTGGCAGATTTACCACAGGCTTTTTCAGTAGCATCCTTTGAGTTCCAGATTTCAGCCGGTTTGGTAATAGAGGTCTCAATCCATAACTTTACATGTGAATTTGTGAAACTGATCCAGGAAGGGGTCTGAGCATCATCGAAGACCTCTTCAGATGATTCAGGAGTGGGCAGTCCTAAACCAAAATGAAAACCGTTTGTTTACATTCATCAGTGTAGAGTTCTAGAAGGTAAAATGGAAGAAAATTGAAGAAATGTGTGTATGCTTTGTTACACACTAGCTTTAAATCCTATTTCTACATTGATAAATACACTTCATAATTATTTCATTTCACAGGACATATATTTTAACACTCAAAAAGTGCATTAAGTGTATTATTAGGATTGAAAAATCACAAAGAAACAAGAGGACTTGGTTCCATTTTATTGCAAAGGCATACAAAACAGAGTATGTAAAGTATTAGAAGTGGTCTTAGCAGACACAATAAACATCCATATTCCTTAAAACTACAGCTTTATTTCAAGCATGCGACCCAATCCGGCAGCCTTTCTCCCCTGCTGGACATGCTTGGTCAGGACAGCAGAAGTGTTGGCCCAGTGCGCAGTCAGGTCGGGCTGTCCTGTGTGTTGTGAGTGTTACAGTATTCATATTATCGAGTCTTCGACTGAAGTGGGATTCATTTGTTTCCAGCTTGAGTATTACAGTTAGTTAATGAGCTATGTGTGAGAGCCTTTTAATACTTTGAAGTGTACTGAAAAAACGAATTTAGTTTCTTCAGACCGTTTCACTTCAGAAGACTCAGGCTTGTGTTTTATTCCAGGATGCCTGCCTCCCATCATTTCTTCCTGTCATTTAAATTGCAAAGCTAAAATTTAGAAAAATATTTTTAAATAAGACTTTATTGCGTTCCTTGGTTTTTATTTTAGTTATTAATTACATCTGATGAACCTAAATTAAATCTTGTCTGATACCTTGAAGAAAATGTTGTTTCAGTGAAACCATAGCGCTCCCTCTAACAGCTTCAAAGTATGTCTCTGAACCTAGACATTATATATATATATATATATATATATATATATATATATATATATATATATATTATATATATATACATTATATATATATATACACACACACATTCACATATATATTATATATACATATATACGCACACATACATGCAAACATTAATGATGATCATGGCATATTTTTATTTCTTGTTAATTTGAGAATACCTGATACATTTTCATTAAGCAGAATCTCTGGTTTAAGAAACCTAGAATGCTTGCCTAATTTTATTGTGATTTATGCACCTATCCTATGGGTTCGGAACTCACAAGATGCTAATTCCTTAAATGGTCAGACATTTGCTATTTTCTGGCCCTTAACTAGCACAAGCAATCATATTTGATGCCCCTTAATTAGAGTACCTTTCCCTTTCCAGGTTCCTTTCCACCTCAGCAATCGAGACAATACATTTGCTTACCATGCTGCTCTCCTAAGTGTTCTTTTGCATGTAAATTAATCTTGATTCAGTTTACACTGTCATGCTGAGTGGTACAAATTGCCTATAACAATAAAACAGCATGAGTTAAAAATAAAGGGGGTGGAAAGGCAGATTGAGCGTGTGCCTTACTCGATAGGATGTTACTTTGCTTTATGCCAATACATTAGCTGACGATAATGAATCTTCTGTTCTGAAAAGCATGGTTTAGTTGATTTTTTTAATTTTACTTCAATGGAGCAGTACCTTGTCTTTTATAGACCAAGTTAGACAAACCATTAATGACAAGAGTGTTAAGGTTAAATATGAAGCAATGCATTCACTTCTCTGAGTGCTATCCATCTTTCCATTTACAGGAGCTTGACAAAAGTACTGGCTTTGTACAGCATTTCCTTTAATTACATGCTGCGGGAAACAGGCTTTTAACATAAACATAGTTGCATTCATTTATTCAGCGGTTGCTCTTCAATAGAGCTTAATGGAGACGGTTTAAATCCTAAATGAGTACACACATCTCCCGGCAGTCTCTGTCAGCCTCTGCGCTTCACTTAAAAGCACGCTTTGGCCGCATGTGTACTTGTTAAAGCTTCTGCCTAATGTTGAAGTTAACCGGCCTGAGACAGAATGTACTGTTCCTGGGGCTCGAGAGTGCTTAGTAAGCGTGGCCTTGTTGGTTCTGATTTTTATCTGCGGGCTAGGAACAGGGTATTTACAGTGCTGTTAGCCTTTAGTGGCTCTCTACCCTGTTGATCAGAGACCTTCAGATTGTTCAGATTTCCTCTGCAGTGAATAACCAAAGTGCAGGTATAGGCTTGCAGGTTAAATAAGAAGAAGGACTGTATATGGTTTTTGTAAACATGAAATCAAAATTTACCATTTTCATAAATTGTGTACATGTATTGTGCACATGATCAAGTGTCTCAAAAAGTTATGTTTAATAGACACCATTAGTGTTCGTGACTTATATCACAGATACAAATAGACAGCATTTACAATAGTCATTTTTTTGTCTTAGCCCATATACTACATTTCCGTATTTCCCCAAGAGTCTGCTGCCTGGGCATTTCCATAGTCAGCTCTGATGTTAATGGTGTATCTGTTATTAACTGTGGGGTTTGTTCTGAATTTGACTTCGCTTAGCTTTTTAAAATATTATTTGAAAAGTCCTGGAATTTAGAATTTTGTGATTTACGTTTTTCCTATTGTCAAACTTCTTGCTTCAGAAACTCACATTTGTTTCATAGGCTCTAGTTCTCGTGAACTTTCTTGTTAAGTGTAGCTTAGCGCTTCGGTGTTGTAGAGCTGTGTAACTATTGTGTGACTTCCCGTCATTGCCACCATCACTGAGCTGTCACTGGAAGCCACTCATCAGGTACCACTGCTGGGGCTGGATCACTGTGTCCGTTTTCAAGAGATGTGGTGCTAATCTCAGAAGGAGCAGGAGAAATACCTAATGATACTAAGAACTAAGTATATACCCAAGTAAGAGCAAGGCAGGGTACATGACCTTTTCAAAGGGGATGAAGGTAAAAACTTCTTATGTACGGTTGTTAGGTTTTATCTTATACTAGTAAAGCCAGATTTATAAAGAATGTTCTCTTTGTTTTTCACAGCATCCTATGTATTTTCCTACATAGTGAAAAAAGTTTCTTTTATCTTAGAAACACTGGTATTGTTTTAATTTTATGTAATTACTTCATACATTAAATTCTAAAGTAGTATCCCTTTCATTGAGAAGAATGTCTGAAGTTTGACTGTGAGCCTAAAGCTGTTCAGATCCCTTTCACGGCAAGACCAACTGAACAGCCTTCCTTCGCTGTTGCAGGAATGCTCACTGGAATGAATGAGACCTCTGCTACACTCATCGCTGCTCCACAGAACTTCACTCCCTCCGTGATCCTCCAGAAGGTTGTAAATGTGGCCAACCTCGGTGCAGTGCCTTCCAGCCAAGATAACATACACAGGTGGGTATGGAGAGAACAGGTGGTTCACAAGCGTAATTCTTAACCCATTGTTTACTTTGGCAGTAATGACCATATGCAGTGGTGGTCTGTTTGATTGATAGGTTTGGGTCAAAGCCCCATCCTGTTTCATAGCATTCTTTGGATACTGGCATGGCTGTTTCTGATGGATGCTGAGACAACAGCTACATTTTATAATACTTTTCTTAAGATGTCTTTTATAAGGATGTTAAGAATTCACCTTATTTTTTTGGACTTGGATATCTTGGGAAACTTTCCTCAAACAGTAGTCTGAGGCATTGGACACTACAGATGAAGCCTTCCTTGACCCTTTCCTTCAGGCTGTTTTTGATGTATAAGGGGCTGCTGGTTTCTGTGCTCAGTCCCAGCACCTCCTCACCCCACCTCCCCACACCTGCATGAAGCCCAGCATCCATTCCCGGTCCCGAGAGGCAGTGTGGTTTCTGTTCACACAGTATTCTGATGATAGCCAAGGCTTCAAGTGAAAGTAACGCTAAGGAGAGTCCCCTCTTATCTACATAGTTGTTCACGAGGGCTTGTGAGCTCAGAGGAGGCATCACAAAGACTATCATGGCACACTTTCACTACAACCAGTATCTGCACGCTCTGTTTGCTGTGGTCCTTCTCATATCGTCACCACTTACAGAAGGCAATCTGGCCACAAAAGGCAGCCCTTCAGGCCTATTTTGTTTTTCTTCTGTATTGGCTTCCTGTGAAGCATGCCATGGGTGGTTTGGGTGTTAGACCTGCTGTCTGGGGCAGGCTGTTCATTCTCCTGGTGAATTCACCTTCACCACCTATTTGGAGATGGTTAGAGAGCTAAAGCTGGGACTGACCTAAAGTCCTGTGACTGACAGCTATTGACAGCTATGGAAGTGGTGAGCTCGCACCCCCCCTCCCCTCCCCAGCAGACAGAGGCCATTGTTTACAGCATTGGCATTGTTAATTGCAATGGGCTCAGTGGGACTGAATCAAGAGTGTGCTTCTTAAAAAGCAGGTGCACTTTGTTTTTACTTTGTTTACAGCAGGGGGAGGGCTGGAACTCGGGTACATGAGTGTTGATTTGTAAGAACCCCGTCCCTCTCATGGAGAGTGGTGATTAACGTAGGCAGATGAAGGATGGTCATCATACTGGCACCGTAATGCAGACTGTCTTTCGCTTGCAGTTGCCTGTCAAGTGCTGTTGCTCAAAAGGAGAGATAATAAAGCCTCTTCAGCACAAGGAAAACACTTGGTTCTGAGTTTTCTCTTTGATTTGTACAGTCATGTACAAGCAAGTTCTTCACCACTGAGCTGTCACAGCCCCCGAGAACTTTGTTTTACCTTCCTGTGGTTTTCTTTAATATTTATGAGTTCCTGAAAACAGGAAAGATAAGGCTGGTACCGTTGGCTTTAGCTTCTGGCTTCTTGTGACGTTCACTCGAGTCTGGAACCGCCTTGGTCTCTGGGCATCGTAGCTCTCCTTGTGCACAGAGCCCGGGGAGACCATGGCTCGTGCGCATCTGCTGCTTCAGTTTTTGTGTGGGAGATGTTGAGTTGTGGGCTTTGTGCTTTGGAAGACAAAAGTCAGTCTTGCAGATTTTTATTTCTGAGATGAAGTAAAATTGCTTTCCTAATTGAAGCTAAAAGATATGAAAGCGAAGGAAGATGGTCTGAGAAGGACAAGTGGCGTCATAGGCCATTCTGTTCTGTTCTGGTTTGGTTTGGTTTTGGTTTTTGGTTTTCTACAGACAGAAATAGAGACAGTTTATTAAAGAAGAGAAAGGCATGCCTGAGAATGTAAGCAGATCTGAGATCCAAAGGCCGGATGATAATGCTATCACAGAATTTTCCTGAAATTTGTTCTGGAGGTTTGCAGGCTCTTGCCTAGTCAAATGACTTTAATTAAGAAACACAGCCACTGCTCAGTTATTACTGCTAGTGCAAAGGAGACAGGTAACTCTGAGCCGGCTCCATGTGACTTTAGTGCAGACCTAGCACTCAGCCTTAATGTGCTCTGTCACCCTGCACCCTGCTCCCATGGTGCTTTTCTGTTTAGCTTGATCATTAGTGGTCTGGCCTTGGGCTCTGTAGCCTGGGGGAGAGGAGTCCCAGGGAAGAAAGTGACTCTGCAGAGTTAATAAGTTGTGCCTCCCCAGCTTGTCACTCAGGTCTGCTGCACCTGCAAATATCTCAAGTGTTGCAAAAAAAATTATGGCTTTCAATGTCCTAAATATTTTTTAAAGCCTTCCAGGCTATACACACCTCACTGCCATTTTTTTTTTTTTAATAAAACTGATTGAAGTTATTTTGCTGATTACTAACACTGCCACTCTTTTAATTGTTTATAAAATCCATCCCAATGCTTTTTTATCTCACTTGAAAGAAATAACAATTGCTGGTTACAGTTTAATAAGTTGTCAGTTTACTGGTTTTGAGCTGTATTTTGTTAAGGTTGTGGTGTCTGTTATATTTCCCCACGGGAGGTTCTTTTCCCTCAGCCTGGATATCCTCTGCTGGCAGCACTGAAATCCTACGAGGCTTTTAATGACGTCTGTTCTTCTCTCCAAGAGCTTTGTGAGTTTATGAAAGACTCGGGCCTGTCACTCTAATGTTTGTAAACAATAATTGGCTTAATATTTTTAAAATGCCAAAGATGGACAGCATTTGGCTACTAGTACTTAAAATTTAGATTTTGTTATGTAACAAGCTGGCATATGTTCTTAGTTTTCAAGATCACTTCTTTCTTACAGGACTTATAACAATGCCATTGCATTCTTCCTGACCAATCAAGGAATAAAACAGAAATAGTCTATTCCTACAGCTCCCCAAATTTGAATATTTTTGGTTAAATACCAATTTTAAAATGGGTATGAGTTCCTAAGAACAGTAAACTTGATGACGTAGCAGAAGTGTGCGACTGTAGGCACAAGGTTGCTAGCCTAGGAATGTAGACCTGTGCTCAGCTGCTCAGGCTGAGGCAGGAGGATAGAGGGCCTGAGGCCTGCCTTGGCTACTGACTGAGTTCAAGGTCAGCCTGGACAGGAGACTGACTCTAAGGAGAGTAAAGCGTAGGCTGCTATACAGCCGGGGAGCAGAGCGTTTGCCTGAGCGAAGCTCAGTACAGTGAGGAGAGAAGGACAGAGGGCAGGAGGTGCCACGGGTTGAAAGACTTAGAATGTTACAACTGATGAAGCAAACATACCTTAAACAACTGGTAGCATCAGAAAACCTGTGTGCCGTTGACCGCCCAACACCTCTGTCTTCTTCACTGCTATTAGCAAAAGGTTCTGGGAGAAGAGCCTTCTCGGCCCTCTCAGCCGCCAGCCTTGTGCAGTCTGCTGTTTCCCAGGTCACTGTCACACTTTAGAAGGGGCAGCCTGAGAACGAGAAGTTATGTCATCACCCAAAGCATTCACAAAACATGAAGTGTGTAGCTTTATTTCCTTGTAAAGTATAAAGGCTTGCTGTGCATCATGGGAGTCTGCATCAGGACTATAAAGGTAATCCATGAGGAGAGCGTGTGACGTCAGCATAGCCAGCATCACACAGAGTGTGAGCCGCCTCCACAACTCAGGAGGTTCCTGTGTTCTAAGGGAGGCCACTAGAACTAACCGTCGGAATCACGGGCTCATCAGGGCCAGAAACGATGTCTTAGTATTTATTTCTCTCCTTGCTCCTAAACCCCCTCATTTTTCAAGACAGGGTTCCTCTGTGTGTAGCTCTGGTTATCCTGTAACTCACTATGAAGACCAGGCTAGCATTAAACTGATCCACCTGCCTCTGCCTTCCATGTGCTAGGATTAAAGGCACGCACGCTGCCACCACCGGCAACGTTAGGCCTGAGGTGCCATTGTTCAGTTGTGCTGCAGAGAAGTTGTGCTGTACTGAAACCCAAAAACTACATGTCCATCCATACTTCTCAAATCTCTAAAGGTTTTCCCTGGAAAGAAGTAGCTAGAAGACTGTGTGAAGCCCATACTCCTGGAACATCTGTAACTCAAAGGGACCAGCCTGGGATCTGCATGTATGTTCCAAAGTTCACAGCTTGGTGCAGCCCTGAGTTACCTAGCTAGGGATAGCCCCATGACACTACTGTGCAAGGAATACAATTGAGATATTAGTGGTGCATACTGAAACACGCTAGCCAGCCTGTGCTCTGCACGTGCAGTCCCAGATGAGAAGTTCTACAGGTTACAACAAGGCCTGGAAAGCAGGCTCTGGCATTGACACTGTGTTCACAGTTCCAGCATTTGCATCAGTATTAAATTACTATGACTTTTCTTGTCATCTCTTGGACAACAGGTTTATCCGGTTAGCCGTGAACTGGGAAATGTGATGTTTAGGTGCACACAGACCCCTGGTGCCCGTATGACTCTTTGGCGCCTAGCTGCCCAGCTGTACTGTTGCAGAGCGTCTCTCCTTAGTGGTTCACACTGTGCTTCTGTTCCTTCGCACATGTGCATTAACTAAGATTTGCCTTTCCTCCACCCTTTTTTAATTTTAAATTTGTTGGCATATACACCTTGTAGATAATAACAACCTTAGGATAAATGTTTTGATCTTGTTACTGTAGTTGCCAATTCTAAAAATGCCTGGTGTTCTAAACTGAATAGTATATCCATGGCAGTCTTGGTCACTAATTTATCAATACATATTAAAGTAGCTTATTTCAGACTTTAAGTTAAATCTTACTAAAGTACAGGTACAAGCAAGTTCTTTAATTTCCAGCCTTAAGTTCATCCAAGTAAGTCCTATTACCATTCAACGGTTTAAATGATACTTATAAGAGATATGGATATAAATATATTTATACATATATAAATATATAGAAAAAAATATATGTATACACACACGCACATACCGTCCCATAAGCTCTCTCATGAGTCTCTTGCATGGACAGTCACTTTGTGGTGAGGGGCCTAATAATTGCCTTTCTTTCATTTGTAGGTTGATTAAACTTAGGATCATGTATGTGGGTTTGTGTTGAAGTTGTGCCTGGTTCTGCCTCTCAGCCCCGTGCTCCCAGAAATAAGACTCAGACTCAAAATATGTTTACAAATACCTTGGCCTCTTCTCTCACTAGATATAACTTAAAATATCTCATTTATTCTAGCCTCCATTCTGCCACACGGCTGGTTACCTGTACTCAGGTATCATTCGTCTGTCTCATCACACCTTCCCGGAGAATCTCCTGCCTGGCTCTATCCCAAAATTCTTTCTGCTTCCCGGATGTCCTACCCCGATTAAGCCATAGGCCATAGGCTTTATAATTGACAGATGATGCAATACATGTGATAGTCTCTCGACAATTCCCCCTTTTTAGTCCAATAAAAGGTTCTTTTTCTTTTAAATATAAATTGAATACCATTATAACAATTATGAAAACTATAATGTATGATAGATGCTTATGATGTCCAATTCATAGTATTTGGCTATTAAGGAGAAAGTTTTATCTATCCTATCTTAGTGTATTTAAAGTTTTGTACCTAACTCAAATTTTATCCTAACTTGTATTACCATCCTAAAAAATCTTCTTAGAACTAAACAATTTAAGCTTATAAGACTCTTGACTATCTACTCTCCAACCCCATCAGAGACCTGAGAAGGAATAAATATTACCTGAGTGTGCAGGAAGCACAGGGACACAGCTTCCAAAGATTATAGAAATGACAGAGACGGCTGACTGCCTGGACAGTCCCCAGTGTTCTCTGTAATGTTGGAGCATCTGTCTGTCTTCAGCCTTCTGTCCCAGGATATCTGACAGACCTTGTGTAAAGCGGGAATTATAAAGATCTTGCTTACTCTGTCTTGGCAGAGCTTAGCAGTCGACTTCGCTGCATCCATTTGTTCTTTTTGGACAAGATGTTTGTAGTTGAAACATGTCTAGCTTGCCACAATTAAAGCAACTCAATATGGAGTTATTGTTTCTCATTATCTTCTTTTAAGTGGAATGTGGTTACTGTTGGGAGCAGACCTGTCTCAATGTCAAAAAAGCCTTAAATTAATACAAACATGTTTAAATGCCGTATTCTGTGAGTCTCTGAGATTTTTGAAAACCATCTATCTATTGATAGCATATCTGAACAAGCAAATGTTGCCTGTCTCCAGCCACCTATTATCTGTATGACCCAGATGCATATTTCTGTGGTAATTCAGACTAGTATTTGACAAGGCCAGGAGTTTGATTAACTTAATATTAATTGGAATTATTTAATTATCCTAAACAGTTTTTTAAAAAGGACTGGGACTCAACATTGTATTATTAAACGAGTTACATAGGTATAATACCTATACACAAGTTGAGACATGCACATATTGTGTTTTAACAGTTAATCTTGTTTTACATTAATAAAGATTTATACCAATACAAACCTTAAACCTATATCAATATACAAATTCTGTACCAGTGTAACAAAAGATAGCCTCAATTTTACATCAAAATATAAAGACTTTGCCAATGTAAGATTATGGCTATAAAATGTTTTTGGTTTAAAAGTAGATTTAATAATCCATCCCTATTTGTCTAATATTTTTTATAATATTTCTTTCCCTCTTTCTTACCTTGTACTCTTTATCTAAGAAAGAAAGGAGGATAGAGAAGGGAAGAAAAGATAGAAACCCGAGTGTAAGCTCTATTTCATTTTCTCCCTAAGACCGTAATTACTTGTAAATCATCCCCTAAAATGACAATATATTTATTACTCAAAACTGACCAAAACCATCCACTCCAATTTACAGGATTGAGATGGCAGTCTTCTTGCAATTGCTTCCTTTGAATTGGGGCAGAGAATTTGGGGCAAGGGGCAAGAAAATTAGAAAAGAATCGTTAGTCTGAAGAAAGCTAGCTGTAGCTCTTGGCTTTCATGCTCCCTTCTCTTGCTCCTCTTCCTTCCCTCTCTCCCCATTTCCCTGCCCCTCTCTCACCAAGTGCTCATGGCCAACCTCCCAACCTCCACTCCTCTTCCTCTCTCTCTCTCTCTCTCTCTCTCTCTCTCTCTCTCTCTCTCTCGCTCTCGCTCTCGCTCTCGCTCTCGCTCTTGCTCTCGCTCTCTCGCTCTCTTTTCTCTCTCTCGCTCTCTTTCTGCCTTTCTTTGTCTCTAATCCTTCAACTCCTCTCCCCATGCCCTGAATAAACTCTATTGTATACTTAAAAAAAGAAAGAAAGCTAGCTGTAGTATTTGTTGTCCAGTCTCTGTATGTTGAGACAGTGCAGACATAAATGAAGTCATAGTTGGAACAGTCTGAAAGGCTGGACCAAGTGAGCTAGCTGTTTTTGAAGTTGTCCCAGAAGCAAGTCTTTAGAGGAAATAGGTAGGATCAGGGCAGGAAGCTGGAGCAGCAGCTCTCAGCATCCTAGCATCCCGAGAGTGGATGTTGTCAGGGCTACATCTTTGGTTGTCTTTTCTGCAGGTTTCAGTTTGGGTTTTTGCTTGGTTTGGTATGGTGTGGTGTGTTCTGTTTGTTTTGCGATACAGCCTTGCCTATACCCTGGCTGGCCTGGAACTTGCCTCAGCCTCCCAGATGCTGAGATTATAGGTGTGAAACACCACATCTGGCTCCAGACTACTGTTTTTTGTTTATTGATTGCTTTCTTTTCTCATAGAACCTCTAGGAGACTTAAACTCCATGTGATTTTTTTTGATGATTGTAATGAAAGCAATTTTTGCTTAGCCTGTGAAATTGGCTGTCTTCGCACACACATTTCAGATTCGCTGAGACTTCTTCCAATCCCAATTTAAATCTGTCCTGAAACAAGGATTTATATAAACATTTGTTGGTTTAATGGTATCTGACTGGGTCTCTTCTCCAATATGACACATTTTGAGTCCAACAGAACTGAGACAAGTTAGGGAAACAGATTAATGATGGGTGCTTCTTCTGCTGGCGAGTGGAGTCCACTAGAGGGCAGCACTGCTATTGGATCTGCTTTGGAACCCCGCTGGCTCTAGGAACAGCATCTCATTTGAAAACAAACTTGGACCTCAGTTAATTTTACACAGAAGGATGAACTAAAGATTTTATACATAAACCAGACTGCACAGTTGATTTTTCCCTTTAAAACAGTCTGTGTTTAAGTTTTTTTAAATTTCTCCATTTGTGAGGTAATACTTATAGTGCTCAAGTTTACTAAGAATAAATAGATGTTTTCATATTTAAAACAAAAAAAATGAGAGGAAAAGAATCCTTCTGGGTTGACAGTTTTGTCATGGATCAAAGAAAGGGGCTTTGCTTTTGGTTTCTGTTGTTAACTACCCAACACCACCAGGCAGGCAAACCACAAACTCCGTGGAAGAACCCTTATACTGTGTTCCCTTTGGGAAGTGCACTTAAAATTTAGCCTTTCTGTTCAGAGACTAAATCACTGGGCTGACAGTCGGGGTGGGTTTTATACCGTCTGCATCATAATGGAAGCTTCCTTTTCTTGCCTTCTGTTATCTGTCTGTTAGAGAGACTCTACCCCAGTGTTCCAGGTCAATTTTTAAAGAACTTGTCCTGGATAGATTGTCTAAGTCTTAATCTCTCGTTAAGTTTTTCCTTCCTGTTAGTGGTATAATGGGCTGAACTTTAAATACCGTTTAATAGTCAGCAAAATAGAATTTTTTGCAGCATGCAGAATCTCTGTCCGTTTACAGCGTCCTACTGTATTAAGTTAGGACAGCAAGGATTTACAGTTTGGGGCGATACTGCACCTGATCAGCGCACTTTAGTGTTGGTGTTTAGGACCCCATTCAAACCAGGCTTCCTTACACAGAATGACCGCACGACTTCGTTACACATTTGTCAACTTTGAACTAATTATTTTTATACAGCGAGGGCAGGGCAGTGCATCTTGTGATTGTCTTTCTTACTAATAGGATTCTGTCTGCTTCAGCAGGCAGTAATTGAAGGCTTCATGTACGAGTCGGGGGAAAAAAAGTTTTAGGCTGAGTGGGCCATTGTCACAGTTTCTGATCACTAGTAGAACAGAAAGCAGGAGGAAATTGAAGTCAGAATAGAAAAATCAGAGATCAGGAAACTATCCAAGAGAAGAAAACAGCATGTCGTCGGGCTGTTGTTAGGTGCATCGAGCCTGCCTCTGCATAAGGAGCTGGCGTTTGTGGGGGCCTGGGGCCGGCGCAGCCTCTCAGAGCTACCCACGTTCACGTGCTGGCACAGTCACTCTGTAAAACAGCCGAGCTGCAGCACATTGTGTCTAGGAGGGAAAATGGAACATTATGGTCTGTAGCCCATTTCTGACAGATTTCAATGAATTGCAGACAGTATATTTATTCAGAGTTTATTATCATGTGACCAGTTTCATCATCCAACAGTAGTGACAACATAACTTTTTACATGTTTAGGTCACAACAGGAGCTTTTTGGCCTTTTTCTTGAATTGTAAGAATTCAGCAGAGATTACATGTCATTTGCTAGAGGTAACGGGTAAGACATTTAGTGAGATGGCATACGGGTGCACCCAGCGTTTCCCCTTCTCAGCTCATAAACAGAGGGTGTCTGTGTTAGAATGGGATGAGAGCATGGGCGGGCGCCATCCTTAGTCACATGGGGCTGTCGTACGCAGGCAGTGCAGCTCTGCCCGATGTCACCCTTGTCCTCGTTTGTGGTGTCCAGGTTTGTCTGTCCCGGCGTTCCCTCCCTGTTACAGCTCCACCCAGAAGGATTTTATGTCCGTTACTTGGGACTCTGGAAGGACTAGGTAGATGGTACTGAAGTTTTTCAGTATCTTAAGAGCAAGGATAAAAATATGACAGGGAATTAAGTCAGGATGCTTTGACTTACAAAATACACAAAGTAAGCACATAACTGTACAAAGGGGAAATCTTCCTTAAAGACTCTGACGTGGTGGTACTTAGCATCCATGCTAGGTGAGTTGGAATAGAAACTGTTGATAGAAAGTAATACTGAGTGTATTTTGCATCTATTGAAAGGCTGCATGTGACCCATATTCATAATGCTTTAGTTTGAATGCCTGCTCTTCCATGCACTGGCCGTATGTCTCAAGTAAATGCCTCCAAGTTCTATGGCCGCAACCTCCTCATCTGTCAGTGCCCCCTGCCTCTGTGGGTCAGATGGAATTGTGTGAATACATAGCACCCACCTCTGGTCACATGGTATACACAGCTATTCTACAGCAGTTAGAACTTGTGCCTCCTGCAAAAAAAGGTCCTGTGTCACTATAGGACCTTGTTTGAGACGAAGTACTGAGGATCTGATACCACCCATCAAATTTAGCTTATATTCACAATCAAGGTCTCTAACTATTGTTTACTAACTAGTATTCTTTTTTATAACTATAATTTAAATATATGCTAACACATAGCTTGTTCAGAATTTAAATGATTAGTAATTTTGGGAAGTGGTTTTGCCT
Source organism: Arvicanthis niloticus (assembly GCF_011762505.2). Taxonomy (NCBI): domain Eukaryota; kingdom Metazoa; phylum Chordata; class Mammalia; order Rodentia; family Muridae; genus Arvicanthis; species Arvicanthis niloticus. Next base: position 18,770,802 of record NC_133437.1, read on the forward strand.
TCCAGGGACCCAATGAAGCCAATTGTAATCATGCCATGTTCCAATTAAATCCGTTCTTTTTTAACTGTGAAGTGGGCGTGTCAGGACATCTGATCTCCTGGTCCCTTCGTTAAAGCATAGCTTCCACCCTGCGTGCTGTGTGGACACAGCTGCCTGTGTGCATAAGGGGCAGTGGCCATGGTTGCTAGGTTGCTTGCTTTTCTCTGCCCACTCTGCCGCTGCAGTCTTTCAGGCAGAGAATTTTCTAACGGGATTTGGAAAACATGCCCAGGATACTAATTTTAATCTCTGTAAACATACTGGCATTTGTCTTTGCCTGGTCAGTGTGATTATAACTTGAACTCCTTTAAGTTTTTAATGGAAGAGAAATAAAATGTGCCTTGGGGCTAGGAAGCCCGGAAATTCAAATGGTGCTTTGTGTTCCCATTCAGGCATGATCTTCTCGAGGTCCCAAGGCACAAGTGTTAAGTAAATAAGGGAACTAAGAAGACTGTTGTTTACATAATTATAGCCCTGTCAGAAATAGAGACCTCTGTTGAAATATTTGCTGAGTGAACTACAAGTATGGTGAGCAGAATGAACAGGAACATAGAACTGTTGTATCCCTGTGACAGTTTAGCAAACTACAGAAGCCTCCTTCTCCTACGACACTCAGCAGCCGTCAAATGTAGCCGTGGAGGCTGGAGAGATGGCTCAGTGGTGGCCGTGCTCAGTTTCTAGCTTCTACATTAGGTGACTCACAGCTGCTATATCCTCAACTTCAGAGGACCTCAGCCCTCTTCTAGATTGTGTGGGCCTACAGACACGTGTCCACACACCCACACAGACACGTAGATGGAGTTTCTTTTAATTTAGACAAGAGAAATGCATGAATCTATAGGAGTGTTAAGAGGTGAGGAAGTGGTTTGTATTCTCACAAAGAGAAGGTGGAGGAGGTGCCCACAGTGCCTAACCCTGTGTGTGGTCATACAAAAAGGAGGTAGATATGTAGGTAGGTAGATAGATAGATAGATAGATAGATAGATAGATAGATAGATAGATAGATGAGAGAGATATAGATTTATATAGATCTATTTATATATATTTGTTTTTTAAATAAGCTTCACACACACACACACACACACACACACACACACATATGAAGCTTATTTTAAAAACAAAACTCCTTAGGAACATGGTTGTGGTTCATACTCCTAAACTGGTTCGCCTCTCTGTTGGAACTGTCTCTGTAATTCTTACAAGTTTCCACCATGTTTGAGGATGCGCAGAAAATGGTTAGAAAGACGCTTCTCGCCAGTGTGCCGTTAGCTAGTGTTTTACTCTGTGTGGTCAGGGTGTTGTGAGTGCTCCCAGCCAGGTGAGATGAGGACAGTGGGTTTGTTGTTGTTGAAGATCTAACTTCCATCGTTTTATGTAGGCCAAGTGCGACCTGTTAGATTTGTAAAAAGAAGGAGAATCTAATGCGTTAGATAAGCTCTTGATGTCATTTTTTAAAACTCAAAAAAGAAATTACTTTTGATTTAAAGAGAATCTGCTTCCTGCTTAAGTGGCTAATATTTTAATTAAGCTGGGTCTGAAGTTTTTCTGAGTGTCTCCTGATAAACTCCCTCTTTTATGTTGATGGTAATTAAACAGATCCCTGAGGACCCCGCGGGCTCTGTGCGAGGCCCATGCTAATTGTCAGACATGAGCCACTGACCAGTTGGTTTGCTCTTGACTAGTCTGCAGCATGCTGTCAGCTCGGCAGTTTTATTTCTGTGTATTGTGAGCTGTTGTCAGGGCTAACTGGGTGCCATTGTGGCTGAAGATGTTGCGCAAATTGAGGCAGATGGCTCAGATTCAGACGCGTGTCATCCCGAGAGGGGAAAGGGGATTGGCCCTGCAAAGTGGGGTCACAGCAGGTCACAGACCTGCTCCACACTTGTTAGTGTTTTCAAAAGCTCATGTGCGGCAACTTTGTGTTTCTCCACTCATCCCTGCAATCAAACTCCCTCCCCTCAAAATGTGCAGAACATGGTCCAGGAGGGGAAAGTGGAGGCCTAGAAGGGGGTGCCAGCCCTCCTCTGAGGCTTGTGCTCCCCTGTGCATGCAGAATGAAGTAGCAGGATTGACAGAAGTTCATTGTGCCTCCGGCAGCTTTCCAGTCGATTACAGTGTTACAAGCCTGGTTTTGCTTTTAATTCCATGTAATTGGTAGGTTCTTCGTGTCTTGGAATTTAGTAATAACACATTAGACCTCAAGTTTCCTCTATTATATCCTAAAGCGAAAAGAAGGATCTAATGTCCTGGATATTAAATGGGGCTATGGGTGGTACTCGGCTGTCATGTGACTTTGTTTCATGTCACCATTAACAGTAGAGATTGAGTTTGAATATTTTACATGAGCCACTGAGACTTAGGAAGAATTTTATAATGTATATAAAATTAACTTCTTGCATAATCATTTTCAGATATGAGGAATTAAAATTCCAAGCTCTTTGAGAAAGGTAATTGTTCTTAATGTGTTTTAGAAATAAAAATCTGGCCGCATATGTGAAACAGCCTGTGCATGGTAGAGTGTTAGCCGTCAGGAGAGTATATCCTAGTGAGGAATACCCACGCGAGTCTGCCGTTCAAACCCATAAGTAACATAGGCGCCCTTTGCTTGCTCTGTGATGACTGAAGTGGCCTGCCTGCATGTGGTAAGCATGGGCCGGGCAGTTGATTGATTTCTCTAAAGGATGCTTGGCTTTGGGTATGGAACGGTAAGGAACCTTCAATAAATTATTTAGTTAAGAAAAAGAGTTACTTCAAGCCTATTTGAACGTATGCAGTCTCCTCCTTTCCTCTCTCACGATAAAAGGTCTCTCTCTCTTTTTTTTTTTCTTGCAGGTTTGCAGCTAAAACTGTGCACAGTGGGTCATTGATGCTAGTCACCGTAGAGCTGAAGGAAGGCTCCACAGCCCAACTTATCATAAACACCGAGGAAACCGTGATTGGTTCTATTCTGCTGCGGGAGCTGAAGCCTGTCCTGTCCCAGGGGTAGCCTGCCTACATCTGGACTTCAGAGTCTGGCACACAGCAAAAGTGCTTGGCACCCACGACTGCTGCCTTTCATTTATAATAATAGCCCTTCCATCTGGCAGCAGGGAAGAGCACACTCTCGACATTCTTGTCTCTGCTTTAGAAGGCTGCTGTGGCTGTCGTGTGCACACTCCTCTCCCCGCCTCGCTTTGCTAACCAAAGAGCATATATATTACTGTCCATTTTCTCAGCTCCCAGTCCACGTGGCATTTCCTTTGCCCTCCAACGTCTTTTGGCCTCTTCTTCTGGGTTTTGAGAATGATGGGTGTGACTCAGATACTGAAAATGCATTGAGAACTGTCCTTCCCACAGCAGTGAGCAAAGATTAGCAAGGAAGTCATCCAGGTGGCCTCTCGACTTCTTATATGAGAAGGAAATACCATACTTTTTTAAATTAAATGCAAAAAAAAAAAAAATGGCCTCTCTGAAATTCCCATTCTTTTAACTTCCTGGTATTGTAATTGGTTATCGACAATTGTCATCATGAAATTACCCCTGAACGCTAAGGTAAATGAAGGAGCATATGAATAGCATTTGCCTATCCTTATCCTTACTGGCTGAACTTCCTTTGTTCCAAAGTATTTCTGGTCACACTGGAGAACCACAGGGCTTAGTTAATGAAAGAGAAACTTCTCCCAGCAAGGTAAGCTGTTTGCTTCTCTGAGATGGGGTCACTGAGCAGCCTGCTCTGCCGTAAGCTTGAAATCCTCCTGCCTCTGCCTCTTTGCCCCACCCCACCCTCGGCTGGGATGACAGGCATGCATGAACACACTTAGCTCTCTAAACTAGGCAGACAGTGTAACCGTGCTGCAGAGCGGCTGGTGAGCACTCTGACAGCAAGCAGCAGCCTTCTCATAAAGTCAGACACCCGCCTATGCAGCTTTAGCTCATTACCAGGCTGCTGCACCTGCTAAATAAAGCCCGGGTTTCATTTCCCCTTTAAAAATCTTGGTATTGGACCTTTAACAAAGCTGACTAGCACACAGTTGATCATATGCTATTCAAAACTGTATATTATAAGTAGCATCTTTCTATAGATTGTTTATTTGCTAATTTAGGCAAGAAACCATCTTCATTAAAATTATTCTTTATAAATCAGGAAACTTTTCTAATGCTTTTGTTTTGTTTTTGTTGCTGCTATCATTAAGACAAGCCCTGGTTGGATTGGAACTGACTGACTTTATAGACCAGGCTGGCCTTGTTTGCCGAGATCCTCCTACCTCCACCTTCCAGGTCCTGCGTTTACATGTGTATAGCAGGGTGCCTGGCTGATGGCTTTTTGAAAACTGTGAGAAGTTGGACTTGGTGGTGGACACTTCAATTCCAGCACGCTGGAGGCAGAGGTAGGCGCATCTCTGCAAGTTCGGGCCCAGCCTGGTCTGTATAATGAGTTCCAGGACAGCTAGGACTACATAGTTAAGATGGTTTGGGTGACCTTCTTGACACAGGCAGTACCATAGCCATAATGGTTCAGTTCCCTTCAGTACTAGGCATGTTCTCTCTCTGCCTTGACACTGGCTGGCTTGCTGCTGGGCTCAGCTCATCTCCCACATCAGACTCGAGAACAGCAACTGTAGATATGGGCCACCAAGCCTGTCAATGATTTTTAATTGATTTTTTTATTACTTTTAGTTATGTGTATATGTGGGGATGGGGTACCTTCAGAGGCCAGAGGTATGAGATCCCCTGGAGCCACCTGATGTGGGTGGGGATTGAACTCAGGTCCTCTGGAAGAGCCATATGTGTTCTTCACTGCTGAGCTGTACCAACAGCATAACAGAGTGATTTTTGAAGGAGAACTGAGGGGGTATGGAGCGGGGGGTAGGGGGGCTTTGGTGACACATGCAGCACACATGAAAGCTGGAATCTGAATGAAATGTTTTTGAATCATACTAAGAGCAAATAGTCAGTAGGGTGTCTATGTGTGCCGTCTTGTATAATGAAGAGAGTAAGCAAAATGGTTGGATTTTTTCAATTTTTAGTCACAGTACGCCTGTAACCTCAACAAAGCTGAAGGAGAAAGATTGTAATGAGTTCCAGGCCAAAAAAACTAAAACATAAATAAATGTCTGCTTCCAAAATAGAGTAATGAGTCAGAGCAAAGAGAACAGTCCCATGTCATATGTAACAGTAGTCCTGTAAGAGTTTGTCGCCCAGTGACATCATACCACTCAGAGCGAAGAGAGCGGCCCTGTGACATATGTAACAGTAGTCCTATAAGAGTTTGTCGCCCAGTGACATCATACCCAGATTATCTTGTGTAAGAACACACTGTGTTTGGACAATGATAAAGCATTTCTCAGAACACATCTCTGTTGCTAAGCAACACCTTACCATGTTGCCTTGGAAGCCCATGTTCTCTGTACTCGGGGACCTTGTGTGATTTAGCGGTCCTGACTCCCAGAATCCCCTTTGTAGGCTGCAGTCCATCAGCACCCCTGCTGGGAACCCTGTGTCTCTGGGCCTTGAACCTTAGATATTTAGTAACTTCTTTTTGAGATGTTATCATGCTGTTTTCTGGAGGGGAGATTACTGTCATCAGTCACAGGGAAAATGCCTGTTACAATAGAAAGGATCTGATTTTTCTTTTTCTTTTTTTATTTTGGTTTTTCTTTTTCTTTCTTTCTTTCTTTTTTTTTTTTTTAGATTTATTTAGTTTATTTATTTACACTGTACCTGTTTTCCGACACACCAGAAGAGGGCATCTGATCCCATTACAGATGGTTGTGAGCCACCATGTGGTTGCTGGGAATTGAACTCAGGACCTCTGGAAGAGCATCTCTCCAGCCTGGATCTGATTTTTCTTAGGGGCCACATCTTTGGAAAGAGTCATGTGTTTATATTTTTTAACTAATAATGTCTGTATCAGTTACTTTTGATAAGGTTTTTTTTCTGAATAAGCTGCCTTTGGCTGCCAACTTGCATATTTAAAGTCTGTGTTAGAGCTCGTAGTGGTTCTCAACCTGTGGGTTGTGACCCCTTTGAGGAATCAAACAATCTTTCCATAAGGACTTCTAAGACCATAAAAAACCATATACTTACATGTGATTAATAAAGGGGCTGGAGGGATGGCTCAGCAGTTGAGAGCACCAGCTACTCTTCCGGAGGTTAATTCCCAGCAACCACATGGTGGCTCACAACCAATCTGTAAGTTCGGACCCCCGTTTCTGGTGTGTAGGTATGCATGCACATAGAGCACTCATATATAAAATATATCTTTAAAATTTAAAAAGTAGCAAAATTGTAGTTATAAAGTACATAACTACATAGTTATGAGAACTGTATTAAAGGGTTGAGAAGCACTGGCTGGGTGGGTAGCAACACCTGCCTCCCAAGCCTGGCTACCTGAGTTCCGATCCCTGGAACTCACTTGTATGAGAATCTAGTTGAATAGCACACAGCTGTAACCCAGCATTCTGGGAAATGGGAGGTGAAGACAGGATGATGGCCCGGATGCTTGCAGGCCAGCTAGCTTGAAGCACCCAGTGTAGAGGCAGAGTCAAGGAGGAAAGGCAAAACCCAACTCCCAGAAGTTGTCCTCTGACCTTTCCATGCTCACTGCCCTGGAGTATGCACCACACCCCAACACACGCACATGTGCACTCTTGCACATGTGCACACACATAGTGTGTGTCAATTTGACACAAACCAGAGAGACACCTGGGAAAAGAAAAAACTGAAATTGAGGAATTAGCTTCTTGAGATTAGCCTGTGAGGGTACCTGGGGTAACTTCATGATTGATGTAGGTGGGTCCTGCCCACTAGGCAATACCACCCCTAGGCAGGTGACCATCCTGGATTGTATATAGAAACAAGCCAGTCAGCAGTGTCCTCCATGTCTCTGCTTCAGCCCCACCTCCAAGTTCCGCCCTGATTTCCCTCTGCCCTAGACTGTGATCAGAACATATACACCAGAAGAATACTTACCTTCTGGACTTGCTTTTTGGTCATTGTTTCATTGCAGGATAGAAAATAATCTAGAACACACAAAGTTGTTTTTTTAATATATGTAAATCAATAAGCAATATGAACCAGTTGGTAGTAATGCACGGTATTGATAGTGAAAGCTACCAGCTGAAATCATTTTGCCATTGATAGTTAATATCTTAAGCTGTTTTTCACATAAATGAAATCAGAGAATGACAGGTGCCCCAAGCGTTAGCTTTTTCTTGTGACAGTGCCACACATTTCCTTTAACTTGAATTTAACTGTGGGTTCCTTTAAACTCTTTCATTGAGTCAGCTAGCCAATGCTGACTTCTTAATTCTAGCTGTGTGGGTTTCATTTTAATGTTCACGTAAAGGGACATTTTTGTACACCCATCTCAAAGGATGGCCTTTGAGTAATTCATACTGAGTCTCATTATTTGGTGTCAATCCATTTCCTATCCCCCAGCCCCAATCATCTGCAAACAACTAGAGTGACTACCCAGTTTGCCCTGGTGGCCTGTGTGTCCATTGTTAAGAATATGCTTGTTAAATTCTAGAGAAGATAAGAAATCAGAATGCTAAGTAATGAGGGGGAGGGAGAGTGTTGGACCGACTGAAAGCAACCTAAGGTCTTTCACCTTCTCTGCTTCTCTGGTGGCTCTGATCTTACAGCACACTTAGTTTAAATAGAAGAAAATGCCCTGCACAAAATCGGGGAAAAAGCAGGCGAGCTGTGATCTGGTACAAAACTGCAGCTGTGCTACTCCCTTGTCCCTAAAGGCTACTCTGAGCTTTGTTCTGACACACGGTAGAGTCTTAACACACTCACGTGCATGCATACGCACACCCTCGCACATACACCTCTCTAAGAAATTTACACTTGGCCTGGCCAGATGGCTCATCACATAAAGCTACTTACCATCGGCCCCAGTGATGATCCCTGGGACCCACATAGTAGGAAGAGAGAACCAACACCGGCAAGGTTCCTCAGACCTGCACATAGTGGCATGCTTGTTCACACACTCACATGAATAAATTAAATAAATTAAATAAATAAATTCACTTAAGAAAGAGAGGGGATGGAGAGAGGGGCTGAGCAGTTAAGAGCACTGGCTGCTCTTCCAGAGGACCTGAGTTCAATTCCCAGCATCCACGTGGTGGCTCACAACTGTGACACTTGTTCCAGAGGATTCAACATTGTCATACAAGCATACATGAAGGCAGAACACTAATGTACATAAAAATAAATTATTAAAAGAAAAAGAAGCCTATGCCATAATCAGGATAAAGAAATGGCACTGAGTGCCTTTCTCAAGTTAGTGAGTCAGCCCTAGTTTGCAAATGTCATTTCTTCCATGTAGATGCTAAGATATCTCCCCATTCCTACTTCCTGCAGCTCTGACCTGGCTGGTGGCCCTGGGTTGTACACTCTGTCAGTGGTGGGCGCTCTGGTGTCAGTGACTTCTTGTCTGCTCCTGTCTCTGAACCCTCTCCCTCCCTCCTCCTGCCCTCCACCTTGCCTGTGACTGCAGAGAAAGTCTCCACGGTCACTTTCACTATTTTCCTGATTTGAAAGAAAAGCTTGTTTATCACATAATAGTTTAGTTGTAAGCATCAATAACTAACAGAAAGCTTTCCCTTGCGTGGACCAGAGGATGCTTTTCAGGGTCTTCACAAAGTTGCCCTCCGTTCCTGTTGTGTCTGTCTAACAGTGTTCACTACCAGCTAACAGTGCTTTGCTCTCTTTTTGGGTCCCTTGCTTTTTGGTTTGGGTTTTTTTCTTCTCTCACTGTGTTGAAGGGTAAAGAGACTTCTGTGATCTGACTACTGGTCATTTGAACCATCAACTTGGGACAGCTGTGAAGGCCGAGCTGGTTCATGAGGAATGCCAGGAAGCAGAGGGATAGCTGCCAAGTCATCACTGTGTCACTGGGGAAAGGGGGCAAGGTGGTCGGTCGCTGGAGGTGACAAATGAGGCAGTGGTCTAAGTTCTAAAAGTGGCCTGGGGTTTAGGAGAGAAAGGGGAGTTGCTGGGAATGAAGTGAGAACATAATGTTCTCCGCTGAAGCTGTGTCCTGCAAGGTGTCAACAGCCTTCATACAGAAAGCAGTGCTGACCAGCATGTCAGGGAGTCATTCTCCTTCCTGTCTTGCCTAGCTCCTCCTCCCTGCCTCAAACTGATCCCCACGGTCCTGTGGCAGTTTAGAAGATGTATGGTAGCTACCATCCATGATGGGAATTTAGGGCTCTGCTAACAGTGGAAGAAGGCAAAAACTGAAGTTCCAAAGCCACCAACCTGGTAGTTGGGAGAACCAGGCCTCCTGGGTCTGATTTTAGGCTGTAGACTGATTGACTACACATACTTTCTTCGGCATGTAATTTTCTGAGTCATTTTGTCTGTGTAGTCCTGTAAACGTCTGCTTACTAGCTGATATGGCCAGTGTGTGGGTATGTGTGTGTGCTCGAGGACCTAGACCCTCATCTGAGAGCCTAGCTCAGTGATAGAGCACTTGCTTAACCTGGGCAAGGCCACAAGTTAAGACCCCCAACACTTAAAGATGAATGAATGAATGAATGAATAAATGAATGAATGAAATTGTCTTTTATAGCTTTGAGAACCAAGTACATCAAAGGTTTAGGTTTAAATACCATGCATAAAGCTTCCAGTAGGCTCATTTATGTCAGGCCTGAGGCTGCATATGCCAACATGGCTGCTTGAGGGAACAAATCATCTCCAACCCCTCCCCTCTGCTCAGCAGCGTGGGATAGGATTGAAGAGACAGCATAACGGAGAAAGGAGGTGAGTGTCCTCAGATCGGATCTGAGTTTGTCCACTAGAAGAGCAGCTTCCCAACCCACTCTCCTTTCAGCACGGTCTGAGAGGTCTTCCAGTATGGCCATCATCTCCACGGACAACAGATGAGAATTGTTAAGACTGTAACTGCATAAGCAATGACTGTAGGCCCAGCCTAACCAAGTCAAGTCTACCAACCCGTCTAAGGCTCAGGGAACATGGTGGAAGAGCAAGTATGTCAGAGCCAGAGATGAGAAGAGGGCTACAAAACCCCATTTCCTACACTAGATAGAACCGTTAACACATCAACTTTAGTTGCCCGCTCTGCGCCCACACAAGACCAGCCCTGTCTGCTCAGTCAAGGAAGGGGGAGGGCCTCACAGGACCCACTCCTTACTTCTGGACCACTGGCTATTAATAGAGTCTGGATTGGTAGGAGCTACTGCTGTCTTTAGTCATATGCCCTCTACTGAGCCCACCATGTTCCAGTGGTCACACAGATGGCCCTGGTTAAACTCAGTGGGTCACAAAGCAAAATGAATAGGAAGCAGCTTGATAGATTTGTAGGAGGGGGAGAGGGCAGACTTGTGACCCTCTTACCTCAAGAGTGGTGAATGCAAGAATCCATTTATAGAAGTGTAAAAAAAAAAATAAAGTTTCTCTAAGACATATCTATATATATAACCCTTACTATCCTGAATATATGTGTGTGTGTATTCATATAGATATGGATGTGTGTGTGTGTGTGTGTGTGTGTATGTGAATTTTTTAAATGTAACCTACAAAATGTTAAACTCTCACCATGGCAGAGCAGTGGAGAAAGAATGAATGAAGGCAGACCCCTCGGCCTAGTGTACCCCCACTTCTGTTGAGTTCACCTTTATCTTTGGCTATGGACTATCTATGGTACGAGGAATGGTTGCCAGGTGACGGTGCTGCCAGCGGTGAGGGTGGGCTGCTGGAGAGAAAGGGAAAAACCCAGTATCCTTCCAACTCCTGTCCGAGTTCTGAGCTTTTTAAAACTGGAAGCTAGTGTGAAGGGCCTCTTACTGGCATCGCCCAGAATTGTGTCACCCTCCCAGGGTGCTCTTTCCTTGACCCCAGCTTCTTCAAGATGCCTCAGACTTCATCAAGACTGTGCAGCCTAAATACCAATATTTGGTAAACAAAGTTATGAACAGCTCAGATTTCTAATTGGAAGTAATCATGATTTCTATGTGGTGGTGTAATTACCTAAAAAAAAAAAAAAAATGTTATTTGATGATTAAGATTCTGGAGTGAATTGTGTTCTCTGGGCTTTCGCTCTGTTCCCCCATTGGGGACCTGGTTTCTGCGGAGTACAGCTGTTGGAGTTGATTTACAGAGCTGCGGCTGTGGTTGGCCATAAATAAATCCTCTTATATAGTTGTTATGAACACCTGTTAGATCATCTGTCAGCAAAGAGGTGTTCACATTTATCATGGTGCGGTAGTTATTTTACCCCAATCCATTTCCAGCGGACTCGGGCTTCATCGCAGGGTTACTATCACCACACATAATCGCTCCTTCCCACTCCATGTTACAACTTGCAGATAAAAGATTTCACTACTTGGCCAAATTTCATAAATAAAGGAGCAGTTCAGTGCAGTAAAAGTTTATTTTTGTCATCATTTGTCACCCCATTATTCTATAAATCAAGTGGAATAGCGCTGTTGCCAGCTCAGGCGTTGCTGTCAGCCTTAGGCATGGAAATGGCCCGTTTCTTCCTTTTAGATGAGATGACATGTCTTTCAGACTTAACTGGCTTATGGCTTTGTTTCACCCATTTTATGTTATTACCCCTTCAGAGGGATCCTTGGGGAGCAGAGAGACTTACGGAGTGAGATGGAAACCGAAAACAGAGTAAAGCATCTTGCTTAGTGTCGGGATGGGCACCCCCTCTCCTGCGGTCATTAGAAACTTCATAGACCCCAGGCTCTTGTCCTGTGTACCTGGCTGCAGATGCATTTCACAAACTTGTAAGCGTTGGGGATACTCTCATTTTGGAACGGCCATCACAACATGGAGTCACAGATAATGAGGCAGCCTGTGCATGTCCTTGGAGATCTCTCTCTTTGACAGGCTTTATGCAAAAGAAAAGACTTGCAGGTTTGTTTTTCAAAATTCGTCTGACGCTCTAAAATGAAACAGCCCTACCCCTGGAGGCCTGTCAGCCTCGGTCTCCTGGAGGAAGTCGGGATTTACTAGAAAGATGGGAACTAGCTCAGGCCTGAGTTTGAAGAAGGCAATACTCCTCGGTTAAAGGGAGAGGCCAGAGAAGCTGGAGGGATAGAGTAAGGATAGAGCAGGGTTTATAGTTGAGACTTGTGAGTTGGTTCTAATTCCAGGTACGGTCTCCATAGTCATTATGTAGCTCATAAATTCAATAGAGTGTTTTACTGATTCTATAAAAGTGACAGGAGGGGGGTTTTATGCTATAAGTTTCCTTAGTAGCTCTTTCTGTTTTATGTTGAAGTTCTCAGGCCATTATGTCATTAAACTCCTTGGAGTCTGAAGGGCTTGGGGGCCCCATGTCTTTCCTCTGCACACTTGACCAGGACAAATGTCAGCCCAGGCTGGCACAGGTCACCATACACCCAGAGCCAGTGGCTGTCGTGCCTGGAGGCCAAGGTTGCTTGAATCTTGTTTCCTGAGATGTAGCTTAGATCTGTTCAGATGTATTGCGCAGAGCAGACCGGTCTAGAGGTGGGGGGAAGCTGTAGGCAGTGGACTCTGGTTGCCAACATTTATTTTAGGAAACTTGGGAGAAGGACCTGCTGGTTGGACTGCAAGAAGCTGGAGTCAGGGGACCTGAGACATCTCTGCATTGAAGAGCGGACATCTGGACCACTGGATTCTTTGCTGTCACCCACTCCAAGTCTCTAGTAAAGTTCTAAGCAGATTCAAAGTTGGAAGCTTGGGAGGTTTGATTAGCTATTGGTTTTGAAGGGAAATGCCTGACCTGGCTCTCTCTTGTCTGTCTGGAAGGGCCAAAGGAGGCTTCTGCTCCAGGAAACTTTGCTCTCTCCAGATGTTTGTCCCAGAATTTCCACATGGAAGCAGCAACTCCTAATTCCCTGGGCAGAGTGCATGGAAGCCTTAATCTAAAGCCTCCCATCCCGCCAGCTGTCTGGCACTTGCTATTATAGGGCACCAACAGAGAAATGAGGCTGTGGCTTTATCAATGCACCCTGGGTGACAACTTGATTTTCTGCTTTCACCGCAGGCAGCGGCAGCCCAACATGATGGGGCTGTTAATTTGTGCATTTCATGGTGTCTGTCAGGGGGGCTGGGGGAGGAGGGCTTCAGGGGGAAGGGAATGGAGCATGGCCCAGCCGAGGAAGCACCTGTCTGCATTGACGGCACAGAGCACTTCTTATTAGCGTGCAGGTCTCTAAATGCAGCCCTGGGATGACAGCCTGGCATCCCAGCACCCACACCCTGTGACAGGCGCCGGCAGCCGGTCCCATTGTTTGCCCTTGATGAGCATGTCATTAATGGAAATGGAAGAAAGAGAGGACCACATCAGTATTCAAATAGCCTCTCCTCTCTCTGCCATTCACTGGCGGCCGCCTCAGCCTGCTGCAGATTTCCCTCTGTGAGTCCCCCTCGTAGACACCCCCCCCCCTTTTTAAAAACAGATTTATTCCCATCCCAGACAAATCCTTTCCATGTTGTTCCCGGTTTCTTCCAATCCTGTGTTTACACCCACCTCTTTAGACTGGATTTAGGGAGATCAAAGGAGATTTGGGTTCTAGTGTCTTGCAAAGGTCTAATTAGCAAATGCATGCTCTTTGCTGGAAAAAAAATGCGAGTTGCCACTTTTGAAACCCATGTGTCTCCTGAGTCCTGAATCTTCAACAGGAAGGATCCCACTACTGCCCTGGCCCTGTCTCATGAAAGGGAGAGTGTATGGGGGTTGGGGGGACGCTCCTCTGGCGTGGCTTATATAGAAGACAGTAGTTCCTCTCCTGAAGCATATAGAAAGTTAAGGGAAGCGGCTGGTAGGTAACACAGTGGGCTGGGAAGAGCCCTGCTTCACACAACGGTTGTTTACAGCGAGACAGAGAGTGGCCAGATCCTGTGTACATGTTTCCATCCCTCGGACCTGTGTTGTTCTGTTTGCTTAATAACGTAATTAGTGCTCAGGGGGAGAATATCGCCGCCGCCAGCAGTTACTGCTCCTCTGTGCATTCCCCAGGCCGGGCCTGCTGCCCATTTTGCTTTCACGTCACCTGGTTTTGTATTCTCAGCTGTGTACCCCGCCTTCCTCCCCTGCATCCCAGAAACTCTTAAATAGCCCACCTCCACGCACATCCCACACAGTGTAGTTCTGCACAGTGTACACATTCAGGTGGAATGGCCTGGACAGCAGACGTTAAACCAGCCTGCGTTCTCTCTGACCTTTCGGTAATGACAGGTCAGCAGAGCTGCCTGCAGTGTCCCCTCTCTGGTGTTAATCTGTCAGCAGAGTCCTCGCCCTAACGTTAATCTGTCCGACTCCCCATGATTCCACGATCTTCTAAGCTGATGTGGCTAGAATACTTCAACTCTGTTGCCAACTGCCTGGAAACGGACTTGGGGCTGATGTCTCGGCCCCACCAGGTGCCTCCTTAGCCTGGATGGGGATGAGGAAAGCTGTTTCTAACTCAGCTCTTTGCTGCTTCACATTGTGTGTTGCACTGTTGCACGGAGGTCCGTCAGAGGTGCCATGTTGATGTATGGCCTCCACGGGAGGGTCAGCATCCAGTGGTCTCGTGCACAACCCGAATTCCTACCCCACTGTAGTGGGGCTAAAGGACCTGAGAACAGATCCTCATGTGTTTATCTGACAGAATCCCCCATCCCTTCTCCAGAAGAAGCCCAGAGGTGTGATTACAGTTTAAAAAGTCAGGTCATAAATTGGGCTTTTTCTACTCAATTGCTTTGCAGCAGGAGGAATCCACAGAGGGTGATTTAAAAGGAAAAAAGAGCCAAGAAGAAAGGGGGGGGGGGGGGAGAAACCAACACTTAGAGTTACTGCTAGTGATGGAAAACAAATTTCACATTTGATTAATTATTAAGGGGTCCTGTTTAATAAAATATAAAGTGTTTTATCTCTCTGCAATCATTAGCGTGACCCAGGACCCCTGTTTTGGAGGTGAACAGAAAGCTATTGAGGTACAACAATAAATTTTGTCCCCAAGGGTTTTTGCAGAAGTGGCCACAGGCCCATCCTGACAGATTTAAGGCAGACATCTCTCAGCTGACACTGAATAGGTCAACTGCAGTGGCTTCCCTTCGTGAGTCACAGTTACCAGCCTCACACAGACATGTAGATAAACAAATTCATTGACCTCGGAACAAGCTGAAGGTTTGCACTGGAGCTGCTGCTTTACTTAATTCAGATGATTTCCCTAAAAATAACCCCTTCAGAGCTTAGTGTTCTTGATAGCTTGCTGATTTCCAAAACAAAAAGTCATCCCAGGATTCCTTCATTTAATACAACACCTTGAAAGCCCCACATAATCCTTCCTCTGACTCTTACTTGAATTTCACTGGGACTATCAAGGTCAATGAGGAAGTACCCTGTTGGAAAGAATTGGTTTTGTTTCTACCACCTGCTTAAAGACTGTAGTTTTCATCTACAAGGTTAGAAGTTATCACATATGGCTGCGTGAACTCGAACTCATTAAAGACAATGCCATCTAGTTAGCACGAATGCACACACTAAAATGACTTGAGTAAACATTCCGACTTTGGATTTGTTCTGTTGCTTTCCACTCTGTCATTTGCTGTCCAAATGGTGGAGGAAGATGTCAGACAGGCACGTGCCTGCCCGCTGCTGCTCCATGGCCTTCCGTTAGTTCTACCTTCGGTTTCCTGCTGACATTTTGTGGGAAAGGACAGGCTCTCCCCTTTGTGGAGCCTGTCGCAGCAGACTGTCCCCAGAGGTAAAAACACACGTCACAGTCATGTGCCTTCAACCCAGACCTGCACTGGGTGTATCCACAGCCTGGCCATCCCATCATGGCTATATATTTTGAAAGTAGAATCATAGAACATTCTGGAAGGAATTTTATAGCTCTCCATCTGGAGCATGGGGAAAAAATTTCAAGGCTGAGATGAGGTGGGAGGAAACACCTTGCTCTTTGAGCAGTTCCCAGTCTCCACCTCTGGCCTTATGTTGGAAGGAGCTTAGTGGAAAGCCACATGGCCTCAAACTCCACACCCATCCTTTCTGGACTTTGGAGGGACCACTTCTGGACTGAAGTAAGGTCGTGCCATTCTTCCCTCTGAAGCCCAGACATAAGGAAAATGTATAAGAAAACCCACATGTGAACAGGAAGAAAACATTGAAAGCTCTAGTCATTTGATTGTTTATCTTACACTTCTCAGCTATATTTTGTATATTGGTACTGAACAGCCATAAGTATTCAAGTGTAACTGGTGAGCCATGTATGTAATTAGTAACACACTATAAGTCATAATTCTGGTTAAAATAGACAGTCAGTATTCCACATCACAGTTCACAACTATGCAGTTGACTCTTCACTCAGAACTCCCCGGAGACCACCGGCCTGGTTCCTAGAGGATGCTGCTCTAACCTCTAAGATGGGAAGCACAAGACAATGGTCAGAGAACCTGCCTGGTTTTCCCATAACTGAGAGACCACTCTGTCCAAAGGCCAGGAAATATGTTCTTCCCAGACCATTATGAAACTTCTGTTAGCGTGTTCCACCTGCAACTCTGTTTTCCTCAGGTTCATTGAGAAAAGAACAGAGCCCAGGGGAAGGGAGTAGATGCTCTCCCAGGTGGGTTCACTGTGGGACCTAGGTACAGCCTTAGAGAAGCTGACAGGCCAGGAGCAGCCCAGACTGCTGGGGGGGGGGGGGAGTGGGGGGGAGGGGCCGAGGGAGAGGAGGTGAGGGGGGCAGGGGCAGGGCGGGGCTGTGCAGAGTTGGATTGGCATCAGGGCTCACCTCATTAAGAGTGAGGAATGACTCACGACTCACAAAAGGTCATTGCCTACTGAGGTAGATAAATTACCTCAGCAGAGTTGGAGGACCTATTTAGTAAAGAAGTTTTCATTAAACCAGAGATTTTTACGGCTTCTATTTTGTTGCATAGGGGAAAAAAAAAAGAAATAATTAGCAATTGACAAACTAAGTGCAGGGAATAAAGACGCGTAATGTTATTCTAATGGGCCTCGCCATGGTCTTTAACTTTCTACTTGCGGGGTGCATTCTTTTCTACCTCAGACGTATAAAATCACACGGAGACAGTGGAACCGATGGCAGTTAAACAATTGAGGAGAGCTCTGAGCAGTAACGGGCGAGGCTTTAAAGTGCCATAAATATTGGTCCTCTTTATTGTGCTTGATTTTTGATGATTCCCATAACCCGTCACTAAAATGCCCACATTCTTAGCTAATGATCGGTGTGTTCCAGTGTCAGAACTATAAGTCAGAATATACACAGGTCCCCAGGTCGCCTCTGAGCCGAGCTCTTCTGGTCTGTTTCTATGCTGTTTCATCTTTGGAGGGCCTTGGATTCGAACAGAAGCAACACTGGGTTGTGAAATGCCCCTGTCGGACTCATGTTTTTCAATACTTGGTCTCCAGCTAACAGCCCTACTTTAAGAAGTTATAGAAATGTTTGGGACATGGATGTGGTGGTTTGAACAAAAATGGCTCCCACAGGCGCTTATATTCAAATGCTTGGTCCTCAGTTGGTAGGCTGTTTTGAGAAGGATTAGGAGATGTGGCCTTTTTGGAGAAGCTATGTCCTGGAGCTGGGGTTAAAGCCACACCAGGCCCAGTCTCTGGCTCCCTCTGCCTCCAGCTTTTGGATCAGATGTAAGCCTTCAGCTGCTCCAGCGCCGCGTCTGCCTTCCTGCTGCCATGCTCCCCATCAGGACGGCCAAGGGCTTACCTTCTGAACTGTAAGCAAGCCCCCAATTCAGTTTTTTTTTTTTGTTTTTTTTTAATAGGTTGCCTTGGTCATGGTGAGTCTTCACAGCAATAGGAAAGCAAGCTGCAGTTCCTCTCTGGTAGATACAGGGAGGAGGTTCTCTGCAGGCTCAGCTTCCTGAGATGTGAGGAGCAAACCACACTGCAAGCCCTGACCACCATGCCTTCACCACCATGATAGTCTTCTTGAACCATGAGCCAAAACAAACCCTTGCTCCCTGGAAGCTGCTTCTGCTGGACATCCCATCACAGCAATGGGAGAGATAACTGCTACATGCTCAATTTAAATGTAAAGACCACTAAGCCCAAGTTCTAATCTCTGGACCTCACATGAGAGAAAGAGGACAAACTCCTGAGAGTTGTCCTCTGATCTAAACACGAGTGCCAGGGCACACAAGACACGTGCATGCACACATATACACAACAACTAAATGTGTAAACAACCTCTTGAAAGATGAATTTAACTTAACCATTGGGTTGCCACCGTCCCTCAGCCATTGGGCAGATTTTTATGGTGCAAAAACAGTGGAACGTTTCTGTCAGTGAAATGCTAACTAATATTTACATGGCCACAGGGATCTCTTCTTTGAGTGATTCCTGCCTTTTTAGCTCAATTAAATCTGCTCTGGAGAGGAGTTGTGCACATGTGGGCCACAGGCTTTAAGAAATAATGACATGGAAAATAAGAAAAAGGGGAAGGGGTTCATACTGATTATAACTTACTTGTTTTAACGATACTTCCAGAGATGAAGGGCTTCTTCTACTTTGTCTTGGGCTAATTATTTTTAAATTACATTTTTTTTCCCCTTCTAGCCTCATAACAGCTAGATTTGAGAGTGGCTGTCTTCGTTCACATTTTCCAGATGAGGAAACATGAGAGGGCGTGTCCTATGAGAAGCCAGTGCTTCTCCCAAGTCAGCCTGCTGCCAGCCAGGCCAGGCCGAGATCTGTCAGGGTCCCAAGCCAAGTAAGAATTTTTCCTTGTTAGTTGTAGAGGTGCATGCCTTTAACTCAGGAGGCAGAGGCAGGAGGTTCTCTAAGTTCAAGGCCAGCCTAGTCTATAAAGAGAATTTCAGGGCAGTCACAGCTATATACTAAGACTCAATCTCTAAATTAATTAATTAATTAAAAAGGAAATTCCTGTGTTCTTCCTCTAACCCCTAAGAACAATTCAGGATGAGGGGAAATGAAGATTCAGTATTTGAGATAAGATACCTAGCCCAGTGCCTGGCACTCATTAAACCACTGTTTACTGATGTTTTCTACAGAAAAGATCTGAGTAGTGAGGGTTCTCCATTTAGGGGATGGGAAAAGAGGAAAGTTATGTAAGTACATTAGAAAAATGAAGACATTTCCAAAACCAGGCCGTGCTAGATACCATGCCAGACACGCAGGACATGGCCCCATTTCCGGGTCTTTCCGAAAATCTACCCCTGTGTGTCTAGTCTCCTCAGTCCTTTGTGTCAAAACTATATGGCATGCAAGCCATGTCCCCAGAGAGTCACCTCCATTCATTAGCAGACCTCTCTGTCAGGGAATTTTCCTTGCTAGTGAGTAACTTCTCTTGTCAATGTCTTCCCACAAAAATGCAATGTATCCTAAAGTGGGGCCCCACAAGACTTTAGACAAGTTCCCTAATGTTGGGAACTATCTGCCCAGTGAGTGGCATCTATCCCAACTCTCGCCAGCCCAGGGCATTGTTGTCATCACATGGAAACCTGGAGGAACAGAGGGATGGTGTGAAGATGTGAGGGCAATGGGGTGACTCTCACAGCATTCTCTTCCTCTGGCTGGGCATCATTGTCCTTGTCCATGACAGGGAGCCTTGTTAGCCAGTCCCTGGGCATCCCTGGTAGAAACCACGCTTTATACAGCTGTCAACTCTCTTCCTATACTGTAGGACCACTGTTCAATAATCCTTGAGATTTCTCAAGTCACATCATAAATACGACAATTTCTTTCCTTCTATATCTTCTCCTTTTGTGCTTTCCCTTTATTACACAAAAGGATGGGCAAGGTTGGGGTGGAATTGAGGGACTGGCCCCATTTCCAGAAGTATCAAGGCCTTTCCCAGAACACAGAGAAAGCCAGAATCCTGAAAAGCCTTCACAGAAATCGTATGCCTCTTGGGAAATTGCCTAGTTTAATTGTTTGGCCCCAAGAAAATTAGCATTTCATTAACCTACCTATCCTTTTATACCCTGTTCCGAAAGGGTAGCAGATAGTTCGTTTTAAAATGCAGCAAGCATCCCATTTGTATTTACTTTTTTAATGCTACAAACAATGCACTTGCTATTGAGTTGAATAGGGCACTGAGAGAAAATGCAATTAATGAATAGTCACAAGGTTGCTAATCTGATCAATGTTGGGTGACAGGACATTTAATCTGATTGTCTGTGACTGCAACTGCACAGAGCTTGTGGCAGCAGAGGACAGACCACATTGGCTGATGGGAAGCCGGTAGGGGCCTGTAAGGAGAGATGGAATGAGAACATGTTCAGGAGAACATTATCCCTCAGCAAGTGTGCCCCAGTGTACAACCCCAAACTAGGAAGACAGCGAAAACAAAAAGGATTCCTCAGGGCCTGGGTTATTGTCCTTTAAGATGCTTGCTTGGCATACATGAAGCCCTCTGGGTTTGATCCCTACTACTGAGTAGAAACTGGGTGTGAGGTACATGCCTGTACCCTCAGCCTTCAGAAGTTCGAGGTTAACCTTGGCTAAACAGTAGGTTTGAGGTCAGCCTGGGATACATAAGACCCTGTCTCAAAGTATATACATACATGTATACATATATACATATATATATATATATACATACATACATACATACATACATACATACACACATGGCTGAGAGGATATAGAGACCCTTCAGCTTGCCCCAGATTAAAAGTAGCAACCACTGCCCAGATAAGCATGGCCATGCTTGGGGCTGATGGCAGAGAGAAGAGGCCAGATACCGTCTTCAGCCTCTTCCAGGATGCCCATCTGAAGGACCAGGAATAAACCTGAAGACAGATTATCAGACTTGGCTGAGCCACCTGCTCCTTACCTGCTGGTCTCCCTCTCCTCATAGGCCTAGAACAGCCTCTGTGGGCCTTTGAGGGCTCAGTGGGAGCAGAGCTCTGTGGTTGGTACTCAGCACCCTCAAATATGTCCCCTTGCTTCGGAAACTTGTGCCTCCAGTGGCATCCCTGCTGCTTGGGTCTTCCTTGCAGTGGCCACCAGACACTTTCTCAACCCAGTCATGTCCAGCCCAGATATGCAGGTATAGTGATGTGAGGCCCCTGACCTTCAGGGCCCACACTTTAGTGCAAGAATACGACAAATGCCAAGCCAGGAACATGCTTTTGTCCTGTATGCTGACATGCTTGTATATTGTAAGGGGTCAGCACAAGGCTGAAGGGACTCTGCTAGCTTTTGAAATGCATTTCTGGGCCTCTCTGGAGGTCACCTAAAGTAGGAGGCTCTCTGCCCTTTACCTAGGCACACCACACACTTAATAATGCTTCAGCCACATGCCGATCAGAATCACAGCTAAGTGACAAACCATCATGCCCATGTATGACATCTCTTTAGAGAGCCCTGAACGCCAGGCGGTGAGGAGCCACAGACGGTTGTGCTCAGCACCGTGTGGGGCTCACGTTCCCCATCTATACCCCAAGATGTCCACAGGCCCTGCTTCCAGGTCTCATCCTTCCTTTAAACCAGGGATGGCCACGGAGGGGCTTTGCCCAGAAGGACCCAGGATGAGCTCAAAGGATGATGTGTTGTGGGGCTCCTGTGCTGTCCGTGACTTGCTCCTTCTGTTCGGATGTCCTATTCTCAGCTAATGGGCAGAAGCGTGCAGGTGGAGAGAAGAGCGAAGAATGCCAGGCTCGCTCACAGAGCAGCGTCCTCGGTGAAGTGGAAAAACAGCTCAACCTAAAGTATCTTTTCTTTGTTCCCAAGTTGCATGCCTGCCTCTCCCCCTTTTGAAACACCACAATCAGGCATCTATTAAAATTCTAAGGCTGCATGTCTATGAGCTACTTAAGCCCAAAAGCCTCAAAGAAGGAAGATGGGGCAGTGCCCGTCTAATTGGCTCCCTTCTAGAATGAAGTGGCAAGCACAGCAGAATGGAGAGGGGCACTCACCTTTGTTGACACAGCCTTAGAGACTCGTGAATAGGGGCGGTGCTCCGTGTTGGGTTGGGATGAGGGAGGAAGGTTGTGATGAGAAAAATGACAATTAGGTCGAGAACCACCCGAGGAGACCGTGTGTAAGTGGTTTGGTGGCTCTGAGGAGGCCTGCCTCTCCCTCCTGGCCGATTGTGGAAACAGTGTGTCTCCCCTCTTGCAGGCGGATCCCCCTTTAGATGTCCACCTCCTTTCTTGTGGAATGTAAACACACCTTCTAGGTGCTGTGACGTGAGAAGCCATTTCTTCCCTGTTAACTAGAAAAAGCCCACCCCTCAGAAACCTCTTCCCAGTGCCTTTGTGCTGCTAATGGGATTTTTAACTCACCCTAACCGCACCTGAAGGTAATCAGCTGTGGGCCAGTTGTGCATTCCAAGTCCCTGGCAGGCTGACAGGAGGGCAGAATTAGATGGTTTGATAACATTTCCCAGAAGGGACCATAGCAGCCACGGTGAGGCAGGTACCCAGGGAAGGACACTCTCTGGGTGCTTCTGTTCTCTACACCAGGGCAGTGAACTCCCATTCCGACACGGGGGCTCTGATCCAAGGGACACAGAGTGTGGCTCTCAGCCATTACTGTAATCCCCTCCCAGGAGGCTAAGCTTCTGGGTGTTAAAATAAGGGTCTGCCCTGTAAGACTTTCCTCAAACAAGAGTGTATGTTTACAGAAAACTAAACTCGTACAGTTTTCCGTATTCACCCCAACTCTCAAGTCAAGGGGTGCCCAGTCCTGGAGAAGGCAGCCCACAATGCCGAAGATGTCTCCCTGGAACGCTTCTCAGCCTGAACATTTAAGAAGTGAGGTTGTCAAGCGAAAGCTGGAGGCCTTTTGAGGACGAGATCAACTCTCTTGTCCCTCACTCCAGCCATTTTAGAAGCTTGAGAATTTTGTTTTCTCTTACCAAATTTGGGTTTTTCTATTTGACAGATATCTATACTTTTTCTGAGCCCCAAATGGAGGTGAAATTGTCTCCCTCTTCCCTTCCTTCCTTCCTTCCTTCCTTCCTTCCTTCCTTCCTTCCTTCCTTCCTCACTTCCTTTTAAAGAATTATTTATTTTATGTATGTGAGTACATTGTTGCTGTCTTCAGACACCACCAGAAGAGGGCATTGGATCCCATTACAGATGGTGGTGAGCCACCATGTGGTTGCTGGGAATTGAACTCAGGACCTCTGGAAGAGCAGTCAGTGCTCGTAACCACTGAGCCATCTCTATAGCCCAAGTTGTCTGTTTCTTAAACAAAACCAAACAACTTCAATATATGGAGCCCCAGACAATGCCCAGTGACCTTTTTTTGTGGATATAGACTCTGCAGCAGGATTAACTGTTACGAAGCTGCAGGACCAAGCTTGTTTGGGCTCATAAAAATTACAGAGAAAATGGAATTTTTTCAGTCATAGGCCAGGAAGTTAAGAATCAGGAATCCAGGCATCCAGGGGCCAAATGACTTTTATTCTCAAATAATCAATTTTAAGTTCAAAATCAAACTCTAATCTATGCCTGCTAATTCCCCTTTACTTCTTAAACACTTGCCTTTCTCAACTTTGTTGGAGTAGGCCATTACAGGGATGTGTTGGAGAAATTGTAATTCCCAGATTTGGAAGATAATTAATTGATAGCGATAAGTAGAAAGCCGTGGATAGGGTGAATATGTAGGGAGTTCTGAGAGTCAGGGCTGCTCTGAGCTGACTCAGTTGGTTAAGACACCTTTAATGCTAGCACTCAGAAGGCAGAGGCGGGCGGGTCTCTGAGTCTGAGCACCTACGGCTCCTGAAGAGGACCTGGCTTTGGTTCAAAGCACCCATATCAGTTCCAGGGAATCTGATGTCTTCTGACCTCTGATGGCACCTAAACATAAAATTTATTGGTAAGAGTTTACACAGACACATAAAGAAAAATAATAAATGAATTTTAAAAAGACTTGGGCAATCAAAATAAGACCAACAAACTAATGAAAAATAGGCAAAAGTATTTTTTTTAAAAACATGTCAAAAAAGATAAGTATTCATTAGAATTTCAACCTGTGGGTTTCAGCCCTTGTGGGGTTGAGCACCCCTTTCACAGGGGCTACCTAAGACCATTGGAAAACACAGATATTTACATTATGATTCATAACAGTAGCAAAATTACAGTTATGAAGTAGCAACAAAAATAATTTTATGGTTGTAGGCCACCACAACACAAGAACCTGTATTAGAGGGTCACAGAATTGGGAAGGTTGATATTCAAGATGGTTGAGTCTCAGGGAAGTCCAAATTAAAACCAGAATGATGACGCCTTACTACCCATTTACCAGGAGTGTGAAAATTAAAAAGAAACATTATATAACATTGTAAACATTGTTGAGGATGAAAACTGAAACTTTCTCACACACGGCTGGTAAGGACCCTTCAGGAACAGTTTCAGGTTTTGTTAGAAATGTTGAACACGTGCTCCACACACAACCTATCATCGACTCAATAAAAGTGAAAATATTTTCCTATAAAGATCTATTTGCTAAGTTTAGAGCATGTTTGTTTATAGATGAGTCTCAAGAACATTCTGGTAAGTGAAAGAAGCCAGAAACGAAAGACTGCTCGAAGAGCGGTTCCATTTGATTGACATGCTAGAAAAGGCAAAATTTACGTTAAGAATACCAAAAGATCTTGAGTTATCCCAATGGGCCCCCAATTCAGTCACAAGTGTCCTGATAAGAGGGTAGACAGAGCTTTGACCCGGAAGGGAAGAAGGTCATGTGACAGAAGCACCAGCAGACAGAAGATGTTGGACTGTGGCTTGATGGATGCAGGAAACGCCCTGGAGCAGAGTCCCTCCCTCGGAAAGGACCAGTAAGCTGACACCAACGGGAACAGAGTTCAGATTTCTGACCTTGACTTTGTCTTGCATTAAGCCACTGCCTTTGTGGTAATTTGTTATAGCAGCCATCAGAACCTAACACAGAAAGGAGTAAATAGAAACCAGGACACGGACTGTGAAATCTTGTTCTCATTTAATGAGACGCCTGGTGCCCTGCATAGCAGCCTTAAATGTGAGAATCCTTTGAGATGCTTGTGAGAGGTGTGAGTCCCCCATTCCACTTCTCCCCCTGCACTCCCTAGTCCTGACCTATTCAGCCATTGGGTGGCCAGAAAGCATCAATGTTTGTCTTAATGCTAAGGTCCTAGGTACCCCAAACTAGTCTAGACAGAGAGTTTCCTGCTTATATCACAATTAATTTCTTACATAGAACATTTTGTCTGATGCATGGCAAGAAGCCAGCGACAGCAAGGGTAGTTATCTAGTTAGTAACTCTCAACACAAACCTCTCCTCTGACGTCTTTGCAGAGTGAGTCTCCTACCGTGGTCCTTGTCACCATCCTGCTCTCAACCATTTAAGAAAAAGCCATTGGTATGGAGCCCATCTTGGCGAAGTGTGCCACTTGTTTGACTTTATGAATCCCATTTGCTTTTTGTAGACTTTAGAAGCAATAGCAGTGAACATGTTTCCAGCACTGTGAAGGTGAGGCAGCTGTCACAGGTACACATAAACAACAACTCTGTCCTTGGAGTCTAGTGTCCCTCTAGATCCAATGGCAGGACTTGGCTATCCAGTGGCCAGCCATGGCTCTGCCTCTTTGATGTCCTGTGCACCGCATCTCTCTACTCAGCTGAAATTCCATGTTGGCCAGTGGGCCGTTCATAACTGGGTACCAAGAGCAACATGGCAGAGCCATTCTGGGTGAATATGGACCACCTTGGGGAGGCTTCCGTGTTACAAATGAGTGTCAGTGAGGGGAAGTGAGTACAACCCTTGACCCCTGTCTTGTTGCTTCACTGGATGTCTGCTAAGGGGAGAGTGTAGATGTCTGGGCACCAGGGTGAGATGTCTCTAGCTTAGTAAAGTTGATAGTTTGCACAATACAGATGTCATCCAGCAAGCACCCCGCAAGGGAGAGGAGAAACAGAGAGGTGATCTTAAGGCCAGAATAACAAAACAGTTCCATTTGTATGCAGATAAACGTATATCTTCATGAGAACTGCGGGGGCCACTCCAGCATGTTAGCAACGCATTGTTCTGCCAGAGCTTATCAAATATTTAAACATCTCTCTCTTTTTTGCAACATAATGTCTGCTGAATACGGAAGTAAGAGAAAAATGAACTTTCGGGGGTTTTATTTCCCAGAAAGATTCCAGTGGCAACTCCTGACTTATCATCATCCATTCCCATTTATGGCAGTTACATGGATCCTCTCACTTGCTAGAAAAATAAATAAACAACTCATTCTGTGTCTCCCATAAATATATATTATCTAGATTCAAATCAATTGATTGATCTATCACAACATCAATTGATCAACATAGCATCTGTCTGTCCATTTACCCGGTGGAGAGAGAAGCAGATGACATATAATTAGCTCCACAATGCAGTCAATCTTTTCTTCCAATTAGCACAGCCACAAATAAATGTGAGAAGGTTCCATTTCTTGAAGACAAATACAATGTATTATTACACTGTACAAGTGCTATCAGCACATGTTTTGGGCATGGTGCCTATGTGATAGCCTTTGAACCTCCACCACAAGTAGTTGAAGAGCCCTTACTGACATGCTTCTTATATCAATCTGATGTCCAAACCAAGACTCACTGACAATAATCAGTGACCCCACGAAATAACTGAGGCCAAAAAAAATCATAGTTTGCGTTCCCACCAGCAACTGAATAACAAATAGGCTGTAAAGAGGAATATATGTATTTGTTTTCTTCCCTGAGACTCATATGGTGAGCTCACTCCCTCACCTCTCAGGACAGGAATCAACACACTGACACCTAGAGAGATAGGTCGGGAAATGGCTCTTGTCGAAGGAGAAGCAGCTGGCTTCAGCTCTCCCAGACTTCGGTTTCCTGGGCTGGGCAGATGCTCTGCAGGGCCTCTGTCAAAAGAGGCAGAATCATAACTTCAAGTCCAGAGGTGAAGTTGGGATTTATCTGCATGCTGCCAAAGGCGTATTTTAGAGAACCAGCGAGTTCTGGTGTCTCCCAGTCGCCGGGGTCGGGAGATTGCTTGCTCCAGAGAAAAACGGAGATTTTTATGACACGGAGTTTGGGTCAAGAATGAAAAGTTTTGAAGATTTACATTTTTCTCCAGCATGACCTTTTGGCTTCATTCCTTAATTAAGCTAAGACATAGCAGCTAAAGAGAGTATTATGGGCCTGCTGTATCCCCAGGGCGTTATGAGACACCAGGCACAGCCAAGCTATCTCAAGACAACCATGTTCTCTGGAGTTATTTTATTGCTATTATAAAAAATCTTTATTATGGGAAAAATATGTATTTTTATGCCAGAAGAAGATGAAGATGACAGTTAGGCTGTTGAATGGTAGTTTCAGTTGGGCTCAGGCCCACAGAGACTGTAAAACACCCAAGACTCGGGGAGGCCTCGTGATAGAATCTTAAGAAACCTAACGGGGTATATTAATCTTTGTGAAATTCATAGTTGGAACAGGTAGCCATTAACTGGCACTTTCCAGTTATCAAGGTATTTTATGAAACCGGAAAAAAGTCCCATTACACCTGCTAACGGGACCAAGTTTGGGGGCGTGCCTAATGAAATCATCTTCTAGCCTGGGAATCCTGAAATCCCAAGATGGCTGCCGCTCTGTCTTGAGCAGCTGCTTGGCCCCTGCAGATCCTCAGCTCCTCAGCCTTTGTTCCTCCTGTCTCTAAGGAAAGGAAAACTGTTCCTGGAAGCACTGCTCTCCTCTTCTCCCCCGGGAACCTGACACCTTTTCCCTTCTGTGTGTTTGTTGTTTTGTTTGATTGTTTGATTTACTGTTTAATTTTACTTTGAGGGCATTATGTGTGTGTGTGTGTGTGATGTGTGTAATGTGTGTTGCTGGTGATTAAACTCAAGACCTCATATATATTAGGCAACTGCCCTACCACTGAGCTATATACACCTCCATTCCCTAGTTTCCCTATTTTATTATTTTATTTTTAAATTTGTTTCCTTTTGTTTCGTGAAGCAGGGTCTCACTCCATAGAGCCGCTATGCCCAGCTTCTGTTTTGTTTTTAAAGTAAATAGTCTCTTCTCTCCTCCACGGGCTTACAGGGGGGATGACTTGTCTCTTGTTTTAAATTACTCATCCCTCATCCTAGTGAGACATGAAGCCTTTAACCAAACCATTTTCAACGCTTCCATCCTGGAGGGGGCGGGGCTTTGCTAACAGAGGTTTGTATACTTGTTCAACTGATCATCTTTGTGTTTATTATTTATGTCTGTGTCCTCAAATGCCAGAGAATCCTAGGCAACTCTGGCATTCTCTTCTTCCTTTTACTAAGGGGTCTTCTGGTTTCACCTCTGCAGTTTGCCTGTCTCTTGTGTGGCTGTGGCCTAGGGAAAGATAACGAAGCACTTTTCTCCTGTCCCCTGGATGGAGAGATGAATTAGGACCCTTGTGCCACACCTTAGGCTCTGAACTGGGGTACCCCACCCAGCAAGAAGTAGGGAAACATTGTCACCTTTGGCTTGGCAAAGGAGGACAGAGAAAGCTGGTGCATTACATGCAGGCTTAGAGTTTTAAAAGACTGTTTTATTTAGGGTTGTTAAGTGTGGCTAAAGGTAGGGGAGAAAGGTGGTTAAGAGAACAAGGGGGTTGTGGACCTGTTGAGAAGTAGTTCTTCGGGGGGCAATTCCAATCTTTGTTGTCAGGGTATCAGCAGTCCAGTCCAACAGTAAACACCACACACAAATCAGTAGCAGTGGTTCCATCCAGTAGAAACCACAAGGCCCTACCGAATTGGTATGAGTCAGCAGAAGTGGCAAGAATCAGTCAGAATATCACAAGGCGTTCTTTAGTGAATTTCTCTCTACAAATCGAAGACTAGTGAAGACCAGAGAAGCCCTGCGCGGCTAGCAAAGACTAGTTATGCGTTTGCAAAGCATAGCAATGCAAGAGACCCTTTCACGGTCTGTGGGTTCTACTTACACCCTTTCCAAACATCACAGGCCCTCCCAAGC
Organism: Arvicanthis niloticus; assembly: GCF_011762505.2. Lineage (NCBI taxonomy): Eukaryota > Metazoa > Chordata > Mammalia > Rodentia > Muridae > Arvicanthis > Arvicanthis niloticus. Next base: position 18,799,737 of record NC_133437.1, read on the forward strand.
CTTCAGCAAAACGTCCCTAGCAAGACAACTTCCAGAAAAACATCACATGACACAACTGAGTTTCCAAAGAAACCAGAAACCTCCCCTTCAACTACAGGTCAGCAGGAAGGCCAGCGCCCTGTCTAGAAAAGTTCACAGAACACACAGAGCACGTCCACAAACAGAGCCATTGTTGCTTCTGTGTGCCACACCCACTTTGGAGCTAGTCTTTTGATTGGTGAGGTAAAGAGCAAAACTTTCAGCTCAGGTGACCATTTGTCTGTCTTCCTTCATTCCTTCAGGAGAATTAAACTCAGCAAAACAAATCTACAAACAAAAATCTGTTGTAGTGTTTTTATATAAGGTTAAGATTGCTTTTCCTTCTTTCTTTCCTTCTTCCTTCCTTCCTTTCTTTCTTTCTTTCTTTCTTTCTTTCTTTCTTTCTTTCTTTTTCTTTCTTCTCTCCTTTGTTTTTTTAGGCAAAGCCCCATTCAGGTTGGCCTTTAATTCTTGAGTGCTTGATCCTTCTGCCTCAGTTTCCCAAGTCATATAATTACAGGCATGGCTACTGATTCATTGTCTCATCGAGACAGGATTTCACCATGCAGTCCAGGCTAGCCTGGAATTCACCTTCCTCTGCCTCCTGACTGTGGAGTTAAAGGTCAGCACCATCACACCCTAAAGACTAATTTTTTAAAAATAAATAATTTTAATACCACCTTGCTAGGCTGGTTTTGCATAGGAAGGCCCACCACTCGGGGTTCTCTGCACACGGTAACCTATCAGGGGCTCCACATACATATCTTCTCTCTTTGCTCTTACACTGGAGTACACAACAATGTGCCTTAAACATTGTCCAACCCTCTGCAATGGTCCTGCTTTTTAAGATTTTTTTTCAGGGTAATAAAACTGTAGTCGGGATATTTGGGTCAATTCCTTGGGTCGCAGTGGGGTTTCACTGGTGGACTTTCCCGCTATGTGTACAGACCCTACTCCAGGTGTTAGATGTGGAGCTGGGATTGTGGAGGAGTGAGCCATCATCTCTGTTTCTGTTAAGAATGTTCTCCTGTGATGGAGAAGAATCTGTTTCTTTCTTCACCCTATGAAATGGAAAGCTAAGGCTGTCACTGGCTTCTATGATTGTGAACTCAAAAGAGAAGGCAACCTGTGTGTGAGAAGGAGTAAGGAGTGGACTGCAGAGTAGAGAAATGCTTCTGGCTCTTTCAGATTCTCTGCAGCCTCATGCTCAGCATCGTTCCCTTATGGAGGGAACTTTTGCTGGGTCCCAGTTTCCTAGAATGGATGCCACTTGTATCTTCTGTTTTTGGACAGAACTAGCTTCCTGGTGTATAATGGCTGTCTCTACCCTGAGGAAATCTGCTCAAGTTATGTTCATTATAATCAAGCCGTGTGGTATGGACCTCCATATTTCTCCTCTAATACCAAGTGCTGGCCTTTGGGTTGGCTTCTGAGAGAGTTCAAATGTGCAGATCTCTCTTCTTGTCAGGCAAGTGGATAATCTCAGAAGACTGGTGACACCAAATGTCCTGAAAGCCTAGCTGCCGAGTATATAGATTCGCAATTCCATTTCATTTCATCAATCTCCAGAGCTTATTGAGTTATGTGTGTGTTTCTCCTCTTCTAAGACACCATGTGTTCTTCCTGCGGTGTTCTTTTGCTGATGTCGGCCCCCCAGGAGTCCCAGGAAAAAGCCTTCCTGTAATGACCCAGCATGAGCCATGTGGGAAAGATGTGGTTAAAACGCAGAAAGAAACAAGTTATAATTTTCCTTTCCTTTCCAAGGATTATATCAAACAGGTTTAAAATAATGGAACGTCTCCGGTTTCACTGCTTGCGGTCCCAGAAAAGTGACGGTCACCAATGAGGCAATGCCGTATAGCTTGGGTGCACTGGAAAATACTCGACACGCTACCCGTAACAAGGTTAGGGTACTTGGTTCTTCAACAACATGGACCAAACAACTGCTCAGCTGGCCCTGTGGCTCATGGTATAAACGAAATAGCTAAGAAATTAAAAGGCCAGCGTACAGTCCAGATATCATTTATTGTTGTCAACGACTTTTCTGAGTTCTTTGCCTTTCTAATTCTATGGAGACGCAAGGAGACCATGATCAAGATGCAACTGGGAGCATCTGCAAAGAGACTCATTGATAACTGACAACTCAGGAAGAATTTCCTAAAGACAACTGACATCAAACACCCCATCATACACCCCACCAAATCTAGTTCCCAGTCACAGATATATTTAATGGAAACTGAGAAGACACTCACCCCATCTGATTGTTGGCGTGGCTAAAACCCCACAGAAGGTGATGCGATTTCAGTTAATTGGGTGAAGAACTCATGACTCCATAGCTTCGGTAGACAAGAAAGCCCGACTCCTGGCATTTAATAGGGTATTTTGGTGTTGTCCAATCCTGAGTCTTCCAGATTCTACTGGCCGTGAACAGGCTCAAGAAAGGAGGCACTCAGGATTGAGGGTTTTATTGTTACTGTTCTCTTTCTTAAAGCCTTTACTGGAGAGTTCAGAATCTAACTGTTTGGGTTTTGAATGAAAACCGTCTGCAGCTGACATTATAGTATGATTAGGTTATTCGAATCTAACTGGTTTGGGATTCAGATTGGTCCATCGTTAGTTAGTTTTTGCAGGTTTTTTTTCCCCGCATTTGCTAGTGGTGTGCCACTTCAAGCCAATGCTGGAATAAAGATAATCGCAGTCTGTCCTTATTTCCCTGAAGCACCATTAGAATTCTGTTGCAATGTTTACGTCTCCTCTTTTCTTAGTAAACCGGGTTACTTCCTCATCTGAACCCTGCCGGAGAGTCAGAAAGCCAACGTTTGAGATAACGTGGCAATGCATTTTAAGGAGTATCGGCTCCTAAGAAGTGGAAAGAAAATATATTACCGGACTTTGCAGAGGCAAACACGCCCCAGCGGGTTGGAGGAGGCTGCTGAGAGTGGGGTCCTGGAGGCTGCGGGTCCCCCTCCTGCCCTCCCACTGTGCAGGCGTAGGTTGCTCTAAGCTGGGCCCCAGTCACCGGGTGCTCCCGCGGGAGCCGGGGGCCCTCGCGCTCCCTCCAGGATGGGACAGGCTATGATAGCCCAGTTTGTGCGCCAGCATCCTTAATATTTCCTTCCTTTCAGAAGCAAATAGAGCGTTCCCTTATCTGAATGCTAATTTCCTAGTTAAAAACCCTCCCTTGCTGACAAGGGACTGAAAGAGTTTTAAATCACAGATGTAGAGTATCAAATGCAATAATGCTCTTGCAATAGTGCATTGAAGCCTCAATTAATTAACCCTTGGGCTAAGTAGGCAGGTACATGGCGGTGGCCGCAGGCGGTGGATGGATGAGATTTAAATGTGCATCTCATTTTCCCAGCACGGAGCATGCCGTTTGGTTCAGAAAGGAGTCATTTTGCACACTCGCCTCATTTACTCGCCTCTTTAATCCTCCTAATTCCACCTGAGATCGGGGGAGAATTGAAAAGGAAGGCCAGGGCCAGGAGCTGCGGGCCCCGCTTTTGTTGCGCCGAGTCCCTGGGGACCTCACTGCGCCGAGCCACACAGGGGCCCTAGCCTTCCCAGCCCTTCTCAGCGGGCGGGCGTTGGTGGGAGTTCTGCAAGGCCAGAACGAGGGGGACCCGGCGGGGTTTGCTGGTTTAGGGCGTGCCAGTAGTGTCGGAGGAGAGAGCCGGGCCCGGACGACCGGCCAGGTGCCCGGCCGAATGCCGCAGCGCCCAGGAGTCCCTCGGCCCCGGGTTCGGGGACCGCCTCCCACCCACGCCCCGCCTGGGCGCAGAGTAACTCTCCAGCTCATTTCTCTCCACGCGATTTACCATCTGTGAACTCGTCTTTAACCTAATAAAAATCATCTAGCTTTTGACTAACAAGAAAAGGAAACAGTGCTCATTGTGGGGTTTGGGGAAAATGGCTTCACTAATGTGCAAGATGAGAACGGAGTGATTTATAGGCGGTTTTAACTGTAGGCTATGATTAGGGGGCTGGTAGTAAGTGCATTAGATGTCTAAGTGTGGCAATAGAGTAAATAGGCGTTTTATTTATCGCAGTGCCAGGGGCCTCTTAGCGGAAGAGCGCTTCTCCAAATTGAAATATAGCAGAGTTTACACTCCTGATTAGGGTTTCAAGCGCAGAGCCCAAGGCTATCAGCTAAGCAGAAACAACGCTCGCTGACACCTAATTGTCACTGGATTAATGTGCAAACAGGGACAGCGAACAGCAACAACAAATAACCTAGTGTCAGAGCCGTTGGTGGCAGTGTCCACTCGCAGTGACTTGGGGCCAAATTGGAGTTTATATGTCAAAACAGGCTCGGATCAATGTGTCGGGTTCCTCCTGCACAAGGCGGATTGTGTGGCGGGTGTTGATCTATGTGTGTGTGCGCAGGCATATTATGTGCAGGGGAGTGAAGGGGAGCGGGCAGACGGAGGAGGTGAAATGCTTTTCCATTAATTTTTTTTCTGCTTTATGCTCCCGAATTCACAGCTATTAAGATAAATTTATGTGAATCAGGTCTTTCTCTCCAGGATCTTGTGACTTTCGCCTGTCTCCATATAAAATTTAATAACCCTGTTTGTGAATCAAATCATTCCCACAACAACAGATCCAATCTGGGTTGCCACCTGTCTGGCTTTGGACAGGAGCGACTGAGTTGGGCAGCTGGGTTCCAGCTTTTGGTGGGGGTTGCTGGTTGGTAGCTTCCTGGTAGGTTCCTTTGCCCTGGGGTTTCCCAAAGCGCAGCTAGAACTGGCTGGCACCTGCATGCAACAGGGAAGGGAGACCCCCGTATTTCCAAGGTTTTCCGTATTGCTGTCGTTTTTAGTGACTGAATTAGTGTTAGCCCCATTAAAAACAAAACAAACAAAAAACACTGGAACTCATAAGCAAAGCTAGGGAAGAGGCAGGAGTTCTTGGGCTTGTTTGTTTTCCCTACAATTAGCCACACAGGAAGGGGAAAAGCCACAAATACATGAATTATGTTCCTAAATGTATTTCTAAAGTTCTTAAGTTTTATGGAGCATGAAAGTTGGTCTTTCTCTGTGTTAAGGACTAAAGAAGCCTACACAACTAGCTAGTAGCTCAGTGCTGCAAAGGGGTATGATTTAAACTTGACATTTGCGATTTTTTTTTTCTTTTTGCCGTGAAATATTGCTTTCTTTATTTCATGACTTTAGTTGAAAACCTCGTAATTCCCTTTAAGCTCCATTTGGTTGTCAATTGCACAACTCTCTCTAAAGCTTGGGCTCATGATTTTCACATACACGTGACGGATGCTTTGTGTGCCTCGCTATGATGTAGTGGCCGCAGAGACCACTTATTTCTCCTGTATCCCTGGAAGCATCTTCTTTCAGGGAATGGGCATTTTATGGTGAGGCTAGGAAGGGGGTGTGACCTGACTGTAACCTTGAATTCCACCCACCCCCCCTGCCATATTTAGACTTCTGTGCCATCTTGTTTAATGTATTTTCAGAATATGGTGGTTTATATATTTGAATAACAGAATAAAATATATTCCAATGTTGAGAATTTTAATAAGTGGTCTCAGAAAGCCCATACATCATCTTAAGTATGGTGGGTGGTTAGTATTCTTTGTGCAGCTGGTCCTGCCAATACGTTACTAAGGACATGTTAGGTTCGTGAAGCACATCACAAACATATCAAACCTTAAGCTCATCCAAGCTGCTGACTGGAGCATCCAGCTTGAGTTAAGATTCTATGTGAGAGGAATATATTCCTCTCCAAATATATTCCTCAACCAAAATATTACAAGTGGATTGTCAATTTTAAGTTTCCTGGAAAACTAATATATTGTTATGGCAAGGGTTAGAATTTGGGCCAGAAACATTTTGTTAATTCTGTTATAGTTTATGTTATGAACTTCTATAACTTGGAGGAATTCTAGAAAGTGCTAAACTCTCCCACGGTCCTACTTACAGATGAAGAAACCGAGGCCCAGGAATGTTACAGTTCTTCTCAAAGACAAGCACACATACACACCATATATATATATACACACACATATATATATAATATTACATATATATTAAATATATAAATATATAATTAAATATATTAAATATATATAATTAATATATATATAATTAAATATATATTATATATAATTTTATCAATCAGAGTATAATTCCTGAAAATGCACAAGAAATAGATGTGAATTTTATGGTTCTACCTTGTCAATAATAATTATTCAGGCATTTATAAGCATCAATAGTTTTTCTGGCACAGGCGGAGCACTGGTCTAGTGTGCACAAGGCCCTGGATTTGATCTACAGCACTGAAAAAGCTTGTTACATAAACCCTATTGATTTATTTATTGGTGTTGGGAATCAAACCCATGACCTTGAACATGCTAAGCAAGCAATCTGTCACAGAGTTCTATCCCAACCAAGTCTGACTTTTAAATTATTGCTCTAAGAAATAATAATGAAAGAGGGTGTTATTCCTTAGTTCTATGTCGAGAAACTCTGAAACAGAATGAAGCGTAAGGTTTCCAGGCTGTGAAGTGCTGGCATGCTGGCTGCTGAGGCTGGGTTTGTCATTCCTGATCCTTTATCCTTCCCACTCTGCTAGGTTGGCTTTTAACCTTTAGACTGAACACGAAGGAAACCAGGGGCCAGAGGACTGGATTCTGTCCTTGCCTGATAAAATATTTCATGGAGAAAACAGGACAGAATTACCAGACAGAATGGAGTATGATTCTCACACTGAATCCTGGCTCTCAATATGATTTGTAGCCAAGGAAGGAGTCTAGCCTGTAGAAGATACTATTTGATACGTTTGTAAAGAATTCTGCATAAAATTACTTATCTATACATGAGTCACTCCTGGTGTTCCCAAGCGCCACCATTTCTAACACAAGTCTTTTTTTCTTTTTTTTTTCTTTTTTTTTTTTTCTTTTTTGGTTTTTCGAGACAGGGTTTCTCTGTATAGCCCTGGCCGTCCTGGAGTTCACTCTGTAGACCAGGCTGGCCTCGAACTCAGAAATCCGCCTGCCTCTGCCTCCCAAGTGCTGGGATTAAAGGCGTGCGCCACTACCGCCCGGCATCACACAAGTCTTAATATTAGAGTTTGTAGGGAAAACTTGAAGAGGTATTGATGACAGTTTTAAGATATTTTGTCAGCCCATCGGAGTACATCACTAGATAAACCATTCAAGGGCTTTCTTCTCAAATCTTCTATTCTACTGAAGAAGTTCAGAGACAGACATTGTCTCCACATTGACAAAACCACATTACTTTTCTGTAATTAACAGAAATAATCTGTGGAGTAAAGCTGCTATAACATGTCCCTGGCCAGCCTAGCTTGCTTGTTTAAATTACTATCTTCTGTTTCTAAGAAGTATCAGGAGTTCACACATAAAGTAAGGCAATTCCATTGATTTATTACATTTTCGACTTCCGAAACAAGATGAAAACCAAAAACTATCTCAAATCAGAATCCCTGTAAGAGTAAGAAAGGAGCCTGTTCATTGCCATCAGGAAAGATGTGCGTCTGCATATTTTCTTATACTTAACCACAATTAAAGATATACAAGGTAGACTGTATTCCAAACATGCACATTTTTTCTTTGGCAAGAAATTTGTAACCATCCTTTTTTGCTACCCTAGCACCATAGAGCTAATTCATTTTCCTTTATGACTGGATTTTAAGTCCAATAGTCTTTTTTTTTTTTTTTTTTTTAAGCTTGGAAAGAAACAAGCGCCAGACACATTGTAGATCAATTTGGGGTCTTAAAATATTCCTAATTAACCTTGGGTTGAGAGAGATATCATATTGGGAGCTGTCTTCTTTGTAAGTCAGGATCCTCCCCCTACCTGTGGGAAGTTTCTCTAAGAGTCTGTGGTATTCTTTCTCCCTTCTCAGTGAGGTACTATTGATTGAGTGGACGCCGCTTACCGAAGCTGCTCTGAGCTGCCAGCTGCAGAGTTCCTGTGATTGATTTTATTCAGCACCTTTTATACCTGGGAACTCCCAAAGCACTTAACAAAGCAGTGAGCGAGTGTGATGATGATGGTAATAGCTCAGGCAAACACTGTGCCAGCATAGGTCCAGCTGCACGGGTCCAGTCACACAGGTCCAGCCACATGGGCCAGCTGCAAGGCTCCAGCTGCATGGGTCTTACTGCACAGGTCCAGTCACTCACATTGCCCCAGATTTCAAACTCTCCAGAGGACTGGTTGGCCAAATCACCACCATCTTCTGGTCTATTTCCAACACCCAATCCAGACAGGATACCAGAAAGGACACTTAAGACAGATGTGATCGGCCACTCTGGGTGGCTTCAGATAATCCACTTCTCCAAGTCTCCGTTTCCTGGTTGATTCAATGGGGAGATTAAACATGATGATCTGGTCCAGTCAGAGCTTCTAAGATCTGTGTTCTCAATGATTTCTTGAGCCTGGAGCCGTGCTCATCAGTTACTCAGCACTTGCTTTAGAGAGGGACAGCCCTTTGAGGATGTCTTCAGGGATGCTGGCTTTGCCTTTGGGGGGGGGTCGTTGTGGTGTGTGTGTGTGTGTGTGTGTGTGTGTGTGTAAAGGAAGGAAAGAACAATCTCAGACCTCATTCTTCAGCCAGTGTCCACTTTTGTTTCTCATGGGCCTGGAACTCACCAAGTAGGCTAGACTGGAAGTCCAGTAGGCTCCAGGGTCTCCACCTCCCCAGTGAAGGGGTTGCAGGCATGAGCTGCTAGGCCTGGCTTTGTTTACATGCATTCTTGGGGTTGTATGAAGACCCCCAGACGTGCAGGGCGACTGAGCTAGCTGACTAGACCCATTGCTCATTTCTTTAATACCTGGCATATTGATTAGCATGTAATAACCCCTCAATAAATGTTTATTGAGTGAATGCATGAAAATGAAATGTCTTTAAGCATCAGAGAAAAAGCCAGGATAGGAGCTCATTACAGCCTGGTGCCATCTGCCTTGACAGTTAACTGTAAAATACACTGACCTGTCCCAGGATGTGGCAGAAGAACTGCTGCTTCCTCTTCCCGTCTCTGTGGGTGTGATGCAAAAAGATGAAGCTGTTTGACTTATGGCTTGTGGGGAAAAAAATAGACAAATTTGACAGAACTAAGAATGAGGCGAGAGAGATGGCTCAGAGGTTAAGAGCATTGGTGACTCTTACAGAGGACCCGGGTTCAGTTCCCAGCATCCACATGGTACCTCACAACTGCCTGTAACTACAGTTCCAGGGGACCTGATATGCTCCCTTTGGACTCCTCAGGTACCAGGCATGCACATAAACACTTGCAGAAAAAGCACACGCTCAAGTGTGCATGCATGTGTGAGCACACACATACATACATAAAATGAAACTAGACTTTAAAACAAAACAAATAACAACAAGACAGACACTGAGCTCCAAGGAAATATTTCTACAGATCTCAGGAAGGAGAGACTACCAAGTCTCTGATGGAAGAGACTTAACATCCTGACACTCCCAGGTCTGAAATACTATCAATGACTATCAATACTGTCAGTGACTGCACACTCTGTTCTTAGAGTTCAGACTCTTGCAGGACACTTGTTTTCAGACACAAGCTTCCTAGGTACCTTGAGCAGAGAGCTGGAAGACAGCAGCTAGGGAAATCGAGAGCCAAATCTAATTCCATGGAGGGAAGAATGTGGGGGAAAGGAGTGAGGTAACTGGGGGAAGGGCAGGGTTGGTGGGGTACCCCGGGTGAGCTGTGCACAGAGATCTCTGTGTCATCACAATCTCACAGCACAACACAAGAGGTAGGGAACCCAGGCTCCTCCTCCCCTCCTCTTCTTCTTTCTCCTCCCCCTCTTCTTCCTTCTCTTCCTCCTCCTCCTCCTCCTCCTCTTCCTCCTCAGTCCCACCCCCATCCCTTCACCTGTGTCCTCATCCCTGCATGGATGCTCACAGGTGTGGAATTGCCTTCCAGCAGGTGGTTTATTTTTGTCAATTGAGTGAACTGGCGTACAGTCGTAACACCATTGCTCTCAGGTGACTCAGGGAAGCCATGGGCAATATGAGTCCCGTTTTATACAGGAGGAGACTGGGGTCCAGAGAGGTTAAGTGGGCCCCCCCCCAAAGGTTGAGTAGATAGAAGGAACACTGTGGAGCTGGAATTCAGACGTGGTACTAGATGCCACATCTCAGTCCCTGTTCTGTGAGCCTTGGCATCTTCTCAAACTAACAACAACAAAAGTATATAGGTAAATACCTATATATCTCCTGCTTATTGTTATGACACTCCAGTGTTCCAAGGACTGCACTGTGAATGTTTATTGTTTACCTCTGAGCTTGGACCGTAACTGAGCTGCTGTCTCCTACCCTAGGCGATGAGCTACAATGAACGTCTTTTATTTCCTAAGTCTCTTTGTGGGCACAGGAATAAACACTCGTTCACGGCTATGTGTATTGACTTTACCTGGGCCTCTCTCCAGAACTCAGTAGCCCTCTCTCTAAGATGAGAGAGGTGGCCTGGACCTGAGCCTCAAGACTCTCTTAGCTCCGAGAGCCTGTGACTGCCAGCAGTGCTCTGCAATGAGTTGGAACAAGAATGGGCCAAGACTGGCAACTGGGTTCAGGTCCGTCGTGGGTCACCAGGATCCAACCACGGCGGTCACAGGGCTCTGAGCTGGGCACTTGAGCACACAGGTCATAGTTCTGAGGAATGTAGAGTCTGAAGCTTTTCCTACAGGGTCTGAATGGCATTTATTGTCCATGTGGCTGTTACTGGTGCATTCTGGGATGCGCTCCTTGCAGCAGGAGTAACTTCAAGAGTGTCACAGCTGACTTGTGTGCCTTCTATGATCTGGAAGAAAGAAAGTCACATCTAATAGATAGACACTGAATGGGCACCTCTGTCATGGAAGGCGATTGTAATGCAGAGGCTGAGTTCTGTAATCAAATGAATCGCACTCGGGTGGGGATGGGTGTAGGGGTGGGGGTGGGGGATAGAATAAAGCATTGCCGTTGTATGCTTGGGAGGCTGCAGGGGTGGGAAGACTTTAAGGATGTCCGGGGCCTGCCTTCGAGGTAGGGTGGATGGATGGCTAGGCCTTGAGCTATTTCTGACTGAAATGAATAAGCTGAAGGCAAGGCCTGCTTCAAGGAGAGACAGGAGCGGGGATCACATGCTAGTTTTGTTTGGGAGAACAGCCAGTCAAAGCCACAGGAAACCCTCAAAAGGCCAAAGGAGAGGGAGCTGTTCCCTTGGAGAGAAGGGCATTTTGGAAAACTGAAAATCACCCCAGTAATATTGAATATGAGAATCGTTGTAACCAAAGAGAAACGCAATCAGCTTCTCGGCTTGAAGGCTTCTCTGCTACTTTACAAATCACATAATCATCTCCAGCTCTTGGCACAAAGGAAAATCCACAGGACGAGCCTTATGGAACATTAGCAGTATCAGGGCAAGCACAACCACGGAATACCAATGAACAGATCCCACCTGCAGCTCTGTTTTCAACAACGGGAGGCAGAGGGGCCCTTTCTTTTCCCGTTAAAATCGGAAATCGGTGTTTGAGTATTCCACGAAGTTCTTCAGGTTCATTAACAAGGTCAAAATCAATGTTATTTTACTGTTTGGAATCGTTTTTGGCGGAACAATGAAAAGAAACCATAGTAGAACAGGTCTTAATATAATCATTTTCTTTTCATTGTTCTTTATGGGAAAATAATTTGGCCCGAAATTTAGTGGTCCCATCAGGGAGGTGATATCTTTAAAAAGGTGGTCTGAAGGACAGGTTTTACTGTACTTTAATAGGCTTATAGATTAATATAAATCTTAATATTCATAATCTTTACCATTTCTTTTCTCAATATCTGCTCTGTCTATATATCTATTTATAATGTATGTTTCAAATACAAGATATCCTTGATTTTTATTGAATATACTGATGGTGCTACAGGGACAGACACTTGACCTAGTTTTGAAAAAAAAAAAAAAAAGAATTAAAGGGTCAAATTTATGCATAGTCTACTGCTACAAACAGGATTTTGCAGATAAAGCCGTGGGCTGGGAGCAGCACTGGATTTCACACGTGTGTGCTTTCACTTGAGTGTGCTCAGGTCAGTAAAATAAATATGTGTGTTTCCATGTTAAGTGTTCAGACTACCAAGATGGAATATGAATGGGCTCCTTACCTGACAGAACGAGTTTTCTAACCAAAACACACAGCATTTTCAAGTATAGAGGCTCACAAAAGATATTTATACCAAAAATATGACATTTACCAATTGTCTGGAGGAGCTAAAAAACTAGGTGATGTTTGGCAGGATACTAAAGAAATTAATATATTTAGCATATGTAGCGCATAATATTATAATATATAATATGCCTATGTATGATGTCAGATATATAAATGCATCTTTTTACTGATTATAAGAATAATATATTCTCATTATAGAAAAGAACAAACCGTAGGAAACAATAAGTCAGTATTCAGAGAATCACGTTTTCACACCGTGCAAGGTTAAACACAGGCTTGCTAAACTCCTTTGTGAGGCCCAAACCACTGTTTCCTAGTAACTGGAGATTTGTGTCATGTTTACATGCTTCCTCTTAAGTCTCTCCAGGAGCTAGCTGGAGAGATGGACTTCCTGAATTCAGTGAACGATCACTTCAGCTATGTGTTGCCAAAGCCCTTTCCACAAAGCTGAGGCCAACTTACAGTGTTTGATTGACATGAGCGGCCCGTTCTTTTTAAATGAGAAGCTCTTCAGAAAATGGACTACAGTATGTACTGTTTTTGGTAATGAGAACGAACCTCTGGGTGGAGACTGTTAAAGGACATTACTGACTGTCTCCCACCAGCTAAGCTCTTCCATCAGGTACAACCATGCTATGCTCCTGTCTCTCTAGGCACTGGCAAAGGATGTGGGTCTTGCCTGCTGATGGTTTTGCAGAAGCTGGGTTCTCTCAAGGCAGGAGAAGTTCTTTTCTTAGTCCCTGCATTTGTGGCTTCTCCTTCCTGGTCATGCATCTCACACACTCTGGGCTCAGGTTGGCTGACGATGTTCCGTTCACCGTGCTTGTGTTTAAATCCAGTGTCTGTTAACAGTTAGTTAGGACTTCCTGGGATGAGTCTGTGAGCTTTGGGAACTGGGTAAGGAGAAGAGGAAGGGCAGACCCTCTCTCTTTTACTCCAAGCTTCTGCTTTCTGCCAGTATGTGACTTTGACCATCTTAGGCAATGGTTCTGGGGTCTTTGGTTTCTGGCTTTTACATTAGCAATGAAATACTATTTCTTCAAAGCAAAAGCGGGAAGCACAAACAGCATCTCTCCTTGGGTTCCCTTGGTGGGCTTAGGATACCTTTGACAGGAGGAAGCAGATGGCTCAGCTGTTAATGCCCAGAAGGTGGCTCAGCTGCAAATGACCAGTTCAGGTTGTTTCCCGCCACCCCCAAGACAAGTCCCAAGAAAAGCTTGAGGACCTAAGACTGGACGGAGGCCTGAGGGAACAAGCCAGCCTTAAGTAATATCTGATCTGATCCAGAAACAAATTACACAAAACAAAAGTAACTTTTATTTTATTTGAAGTAGATCTTACCATATATCAAAGTAGTTCACGACTCTGTATAAAAATCCACATCTTTCCTGAACATGGTGGGACATAAATAGGAATACCAACGTGACTGTTGGCCCCTCTTGGTGTGTGTTTTACGAAAGACAGCTGCTAAGTTTTGCTACATTAGAAAAATACATTTAGCTACCAACTTATTGTCATTGCGAAAAATTGCACAAACTAATATCTGTAAGTGAATAATTTTACATATAGTTAATGTCTTTTTTGATTAAGGAAGTCATTTAAAGAACATATTAATTATGCATCTTATGTATTCTATGTGGCTGAAGCAGCTGTGTGACTAGAGACTAGCCAGTTGTGCTGGCCTAACAGAGTGCAGCTGTGATTTATTTTTTTTAAAAAAGACATGAATGTATCCTATTTGGGATAGTTTTTTTTTTAAAAGGAGTAATCAGAGATTACATTTAATTTGCAAATATAGGGGTTTTTGGATGAGGGCCAGGGCAGGCAAATGTGTGGGACGTGGTGTGCAGGTTTTATCATCACGGGAACACTTCCCAGAAGGACTTGCCATATTGGTGATACACATAGGAGTCATCACTCTCATCAAGCAGGGACACACACCCAAAGGGATCAGATACCGTTTGCATCTGAGTGTCATGAGAATGATTCTAAACTTTGGGGTTTGTGAAGCCCTGGGCAGCACCCCCATTCCTAAGAAGTGCACATTTGATTGAAATGGTTCTCCAGTCCAAGGGAGGTTACCTTCAAAGCACTGAAAGTGGAATATTCTGTCCAGGCAACACTTCCTGACACTTGTGTGACCCCTCAGTGTCTGTCAGGGAGCAGGTACCATCTGTGCTCTGTGGGTTCCTCCAGGCTGGGGTGGGTGACTTTGAACGGGACAGCTTTACAAAGGCTGTCAAAGTCATTTGCCATTTACTAACCCCTTCTCTGTGCTGTCTGTATTTCCCTCAATAAAAACTTCAATCTTTTGCCTACTCTCCTAACAACCTATCCTAACGCACCGTTCGCCCCCTAATCTCGGCGAGCTCTGGATGCACAGCTATCCATTTTCAATGATATTCATTTTAAAAGGTTAACAAACGAGAAGCTAAACCAACCATACAAATAACAGCCCGAAGAGCACTTTTCACAATGCGTTGCTGTCGGGCCATTCAAATTTAATATTCATGCCGGGGAAAGCTAAAGACCACCAAACCAGGTGGATAAAATAGTACTGCAGTTTATGACTCCGTCCTAAATGAAATCTCTTAAATATTGCTAATGAAACCAGCTCTCCCACACAGCCTGCCAGGCGCCCTTTCTAGTCGCTTCAGTTCCTGTTCCCTGTCTAGCAATTTGCCCCAGGCCCCTATTAAATGAATTATCACGGCCCCTAAATCATCTCTGCGGGGGTTTCCTCTAATCCCATCAAGACACTTAACTCCCTTTCTTCCTTCCTAGTGACATAATGAGTTATTATTTCACGGGGAGCCATTAAAAGAGGCCCTGTAGGAAGAGTGCAATGTGCTGGGCCTGGTGGTTCACAGTGCCTGCCGGGGACAAAGAGGCCGCGGGGCCACAGAGAGCCTCAGGCTCCAGGCTGCAGCTCCATGAGGCCCTGGGCAGCTGCTCCCAGCCCGGGCAGGTACAAATGCTTTCCTTAACCAGAGGAAGCAGGGCACTCACAAACCACTTGCGGGGTAGATTAAGCTAATTTATTAAACACAGTGTGCATGGTGACTGAGTGGAGCAGAGTAATGATTTACAATTAAAAAAAAAAAACATTAATAAGAGAAAGTGAGACCATGGTGGCCCTGGATGCTGGGGACCACAGTGGTCTGGACAGGGTATCCAGGGTGGCCAGATTGGCTCTGGAGACGCCAGGCCAACGGTGGTCAGCACCCTGGGAGGATTAGAGCAGATGACTAGGGACAGCTGGGCCCTGGAGGTGGCTGTTGTCCTTGAGATTAGGGGAACAACTCTTGTTTTCGCAGAAGATATGTGTGGGCTAGGGAGGTTGTTTGCTACAGTTGGTCTCTGAGGTACTCAGACCACTGTGCATAAACCTCCTAGGGAGAGAGGGGTCCCTGGAAACTTTGGACACCCTCCCCCAACCCACATATATGCACACAGCGCTTCTCTGAAATGCCAGTGGTGCCCTCCTCATAACAAATATTCTGTAGCACTTCTGCTCTATGCTAAAGAACTTCTGCCACACACCCTACCCATTCACATAACTTAAAAAAGAAGAAAAGGAAGGAAGAAAGGGGGTGGGGGTGGGGGAAGAAAGGAAGAAATACAATCAAAACGTTAAAAGTAGATCTATTTATGAAGAAAAACACTTATATATTATGACTTTTAATGGTTACATTCACTATCATTATTACTGAATATCCAAATGCTGCAACAGTTTTTATAATACATTTTCATTTACAGGAAAACTACTCCGTCGTCTGTAGTTGGCGCTCTTTCTTCAGAATTTGCTTTTCAGTTGAAGATTATATTTACTCAAATTTGTAGATCCCCGGTCATGACAGCTTTGCTTTCACACTGGCTGAGTGGCTGGGAGCGCGGGGTGGGGCAACCTCAAATTCCAGGAGAGAAATAGCATCGCTTTCAATATCGTGTTTTTCCAAAATGGAGAACAACTCTCTTCTAGGTGAAACAAGGTATGCAGAGGGTACATTCCTGGTAAATTCTGTACATTAAAAGTATATGAAAATACTTTTTTGTTACATGAAAAGTAAATGTTACATGCTAAGTAAATGGCCGAGAAGACAGTCAAAAGTGTCATGTGGCCCAGAAATCGTTTGAGCACCACCAATGCACTGTGTCCTGGGGGTTGGCAACCTTCTTTGACACTCAGTAGCCCAGAATACTAATTTTATTTATTTATTTATTTATTTATTTATTTATTTATTTATTTATTTATCTATATTTTATTTTATTGTTTTTTCGAGACAGGGTTTCTCTGTGTAGCCCTGGCTGTCCTGGAACTCACTCTGTAGACCAGGCTGGCCTTGAACTCCGAAATCCGCCTGCCTCTGCCTCCCAAGTGCTGGGATTAAAGGCGTGCGCCACCACTGCCCAGCTATAAATTAATTTGTAAGAAAAGCTGTGTGGTTTGAATGTAGGTGTAACGTTGCATTATCTGTTGACTATCCTGGCATATGCCCTCAAAGCCCCCTGGCCTTCCACACCACCCGACATTAGCACTAAAAGAAAAAGGCAGTGGCCCTTAAAATATTATGGGGTTCATTTTTTTTTATGTTTGTATGTTTTCTGTACATTTTCAGTCTATGGGAAGATTGGTGCTGGCCACTCTCAATGTTGGTGTTTTGTTAACCCTAAAAGAATTATACCACAGTGTTTAGGAGATAGAAATTTCCTGGGACCCTGTTCTATGAATGAAGTAACTTTTGATACCCCCACCCCCATGTTCCTTTCCATGGCTTCTAGTTTTTGTTCAGGCTTTTTTTTTTTTCCCTCACATGGTTAATTTTTCTGTTTTCTTTATAAATATCTTTTCATATCTAATGAATTTATAATATCTGTGCCCATTTTACTTGGCGCAGATTTCAACACAGGCACATAGTACATAATGATCGGGTCAGAGGTGTGAAGTGAAATTTCTATATATCTTTCAAGATCTCTGATAGGATTAGGTATTAGTGTAGGTTTGCTCTAGATTCATGCAACTGAGCTAAAATGGGCAACAAAGGGCCTTGGGCGCAGACTTCAGTAACTGGCATAAGCTGGCATATTTGCAGGCCTTACAAACTGGTTGTGAGAGAACATAGTTACAGCAGTCTCAGTTACACATCATGAGACATTTGTCCTGTGAGAAGTGTGAGGACCAATGGGTCCCTGGCTGCTGGCCCAGGCCATCCCCAATCCCTGCTTTAGAGCAGTTTTATTTGGTGACTCCCATCTGAGTTTGAGCTTCAGCTGTGCTAGAGAACGGTGGTATGTTGTGGTGAGATGGTAGAGGAGAGAGGTAGAGAGGACCCCCTGTCACACACCATCTTTGATTTTGAGGGGCGTCGGGTTAAATATGCTGAGATAGTTGGTGACATGACTTCCTCATGTCAGCTTCTCTGTCTGTCCCTCTGCCCACAGTGTCAGTATCCCTGGAGGAATGAGATCCAGCTGGGGCTGGTGTCTGTCTACAGTCCAGAAGCCTCAGCTAACGTCTGATTTAAATACCATGTGCTACTCTCTTCTGTTGGTTGTTCTATAGGATCTCTCGTGGGCAGACCTGTCAGAAGGCTGCCTTTTACTGGGTATCAAGTCTTCGCCAAGTACCTTTATAGTTCACAACAACCTTATGAAATAGAACATCTCTCCTTTAGAGGCAAGAAATTATTAGAGTTTAATTGTCTTACACAGAACAATGACCGGCTTACTTTCATTGCCCAAGGTAATTCATTGTATGATATTATGTCTATTTAAGAACATATGTCTGAGCACTATAAAACAACACTATGAGATCCCAAGATTTATCTCTCATTTAGGAAGTCAGGAGAAGGTGAAGAGAAAGACCCGGGGGCTTTTCAACAGCAGGAAAAAGGTGTGACTGTCCCCTGACTTCTCTTTGAACAGAGCACAGGATATTCCTGTAATAAGGGAAGGGCAGAGCCTGGGAAACTTGGCAACAAGGGATGACCCCAAAGCAAGATGGCTTTAGAAGCAGGCCTGGCACATTTCTCATGATATAACACATCAAACTCAGGACGCATGCATTACCACACAGACTTCTGTCACCAAGCAGTAAGTGGCCATACATCAGCTGCTAAAGTAGATCCCTCAGGCTGCAGCTGCATGCATGCCTGATGAAAACACATGCATGACTCTCAAGCAGTAATGTGTGTAACATTAATTCCTGGTAAGACAGAGTCAGGCAAACCTGACTTCACTTGGCAGTGTGCTTGGGATGAGGACAGTCAAGTCACCACAGAATTGCTATTTTCTCTTTCCTCTGAGGGTTTTGGTTTTTCTTTTGGTTGTTTAATTTGTGTGTGTGTGTGTGTGTGTGTGTGTGTGTGTGTGTGTGTGTAGAGAGAGAGAGAGAGGAAGAGAGACAAAGATAGAGAGAGACAAAGACAGAGACAGAAAGAGAGAGAGAGGAAGAGAGACAAAGATAGAGAGAGAGAGAGAGAGAGAGAGAGAGAGAGAGAGAGAGGAATGTGTTCCCTCATGTGCACAAGCAGAGAGCAAGGTCAGTCTAGGGTATTGTTCCTTGAGAGCCACCACATTGTTTCTGAGACAGGGTCACTCACTGACCTGGAACTTGGTGACTAGGCTAGGCTGGCTGACCAGTGAGCCACAGGGATCGGCCTGTCTCTGCGACCCCAGCACTGGGGTTATAAGTGTGCACCATCATGCCTGGCTTTGGTTTTGTCCAAAGTCCAAAGTTCCTCCTGAAAGTCAGCATGACAATTTGTAGCACGACCAAGTCTTCTCAGTTCTAAATGGCTTCAGTGGCTATCCCTGACCAGGTATGCAGAGACATCAGCATTCCAGAACACTTTGTACCCTGATCAGCTGTGCCCCAAGAATACAACTCAGGGAGAGATGGAGGTCCCAGGTGTTTTCATCTAACTGCTGGGCGGTGTGCTCAGTCCTGCTGTCCACACCAAGGAAAAGACTGGTCACAAAACCAAGACTCAATTCCTGACAATTTATTACCATGGCAAAAAAAAAAAAATACTACCACAGACTACAGCACCACTTATTATGCAATTACATATCTTTCATTAAGACGGCACACAGAGCCATAGGAACAGGCAGAACTAGCCCATCTTTTGTTCTCCGCTCAGTTTTCCTGTCTGCTCTGGCAGAGGCTTGGGTAGGATGATGTCAGACCTCCAACCCCAACTGTCTTGTCTAGCATAGCTTGGTCCTGGAAATCTGACTGGGGCAATGAGGGAATGGGAAAGGACAGACATGTGACTGGGGTCAGTCCTATGTGCTCACTGATGCAAGGGCAGCTACTATGTAAGCAACTGGGAACCTCAGAGCTTTTATTACTTCCTATGTGAGAAATCTAGTCTCTGTGGGAGGTCCCTCTCTGGGAGAGGGAAGCTACAGTTGCAAGTTTTTGCACCCGCTGGTCAATCCTTTGCACTCCTACTCAGACTAGAGGAAGGCTTTGCTGAGTCCCATGGGTCTGAGGGTACTTGGCGAGGATATGGCCAGATTAGCAGTCCACATTTCCTCAGGGCTTCTTCAGCTCCCCACCCAACCTCGAGAGTCAGCCATATTGGCCTTAGGGTTCCTCCAGGATTGGCTTTCTTTAAGCACAGTTTCCTTAGTGCTGCCTCCAGTTTGTGTCACACAGCTGCTCCAGTGAGCTTCCTCATAGACACAGAGCTGAAGGTGGTGCCAGTGTCTTAGGGTACCAATAATTGAGGGGACATCTAACTGGACTGGCTTCCCTTCAGTTTTTGCTCACTCCCTTCCTTCTCCTCCCCTTCCTCGTTCCCACGTGAGTCCTATTTCTTATCTTTTCCAATTTGAGTAGCCAACCATTCTTGCAAACAAGCTTTTTCAAGCATTTGCATTTTCTTGTGCTCACAGTCCTAAAAAAATCTTAATAAATTTCATCTGCTTCAAAATATGTTCCATCCATTCTCAGGCTGCTAAGGTAGCCTCTGGGTTGGTGTTGCCACATGCTAACATGGACCAGGGGTCACAAGCTTCTCAGTCAGTCAGAGGTATCACCCTGATCCCTGAGGACCTAGCAAAGCGCTCTTTCCTGCTTCTCTGCAAATTCACTTTATCTGCAACATCCCTTCTTGGAACAGGGATGATTGACTAATGGTTCTCCCCTCTTGTCAATGCATCAAAATTAGCTATCACCATGCAATGCATTTTCTGAGCCTCACTATGGTATGCATGATGGGAAATTCTCCTTAGTCTTTGGACTCCATCCTAGCGTGTATTACTTATTCTAGGATTCAAAATAGTAATATTCCAGAGTATTATTATTAGTAATAATAATAGTAATAATAGTAATAGTAATAATAATAATGCAGAGTGGTGGTGATGATACTGATGATGACGACTACCACAATGATGTCAACGCCGACGCCGACGATGACGACAACCTTACAGTATGAGGGAATCAAACAAAGCTCACCAAGTTTTCCTCCAGGCCGCTCTTTACTTCTATCTTGGCCACATGGACTGGTTTTTACTCTCCTGCCTTGGAGTCATCACCACCACATAGCTATTTCTTCGGGAGTACAGGTTGCTGTGGTGACGACTGGCGGCGCAGTCAAGGAAGTGAAGTGAAATAGACGAAAGCAATAGGCTAGTATCTAGGTCCGGAGTTGTGATACGAGGGCTGCCAATATTCCCTGCAGAAAGAGGAGCAGTCGCATCAAACCCTCACCTGAGCTCCTACCCGCCTCCCCGTCTTACCGCCTAGGTGCATGAGGTCATGGGAGATGTTGTCGCATGCAGGAAGTAGAGAGTTAACGAGGTGGGACTTTAATGATACAGCTTTTGCTCCCACAGCAACAACAGACTCACGGGCTCACCAAGCTGGACTACGGTAAGGTCACTTCGTTTGTTTGTATCTGGGATGAAGAGACCCTTCTTCATGTCTCCTCCGGGAGAGTCACACGACGATCCGATCCTCCCGTTCGTTCTCCCACGATGAACGACGTGATTCCCCTTTGCGTGTGGATATGTGGACAGTGAGCCTGTGGTAGACATGAAATTAATCACCTACAGTCATAATTTTATCCGCTTCAACATATGCCCAGTTCATTCCCAGCTGCTGGTGGTGTTTGGGGAAGTTTAGGTCACATGACCTTGCTGCATTTCGAAGCCTGGTGAGGTTCCCTGCGTTGTTTCTCCTACTTCAGGTGGTGAACCCTCAAGTCCTGCTCCTGCCACCACGCCTGCCTCCCTTCCCCCACCCTGCTCTGCGGCCACACTTTCCTGCCACGATAACAGCTACCCCCCTGGAATGTATGCACATACCTGGAATGAATGTCTTGCATTTTGCTTTTTCTTGTATTCTTCGATTGATGAGATCATATAATACAGACTGGGTTTTAACTTATAACTCACACTGCTACTGTAACCATGTCTTATCTATATTCTCATATTCATTTCCCCCGTTCCCCTCCCTCTCCCCCATTTCATATAGCCCAGGACGGTATCAAATTTGTTATGTAGCTGGGATGACCTTGAACTCCCTTCCAGCCCCTTTAGTTGCTGATAGTCCCCACAGTGTATAGAATTCTATTTGGTGATCTCTTTGACCGGGGTGAGAGGAAATCTTAGTGAAGTTTTCATCTGCATTCCCCCGAGAGCTAAGGATGTTGAACACTTTCTAAAGTGTTCAGGAGCCGTTTGTATGGCTTCCCTTGAGAAACGTTCTGTTCAGTCACACAGCTCAGTTTCAATTGGGTTGTTCGTTTTCTTGGTGTTTGGTGTTTTTTGAGTTCTTTGTGTATTCTAGACACTAGCTCTCTGTTAGAGACATAGATGGCAAAGATTTTCTGATTCTATGTCACCTGATTGGCCACTTCCTTTGCCATACAGAAGCATTTGGGTTTCATGAGATTCCATTTGTCAGCTTAGTCTCATTCCCTGGGCTACTGGAGTCCTATCTAGAAAGCCCTTCGGTGTGCCTATAACTTGGATTGAAGGTCTTTCTTTTTCCGCTATCAGTTTCAGGGCATGAGGTCTTGGGTTGAGGTCCATTTGGAGTTGAGTGCAAGATGTTGGGTTACCTCCCTCTAAGATACTTGTCAGAGAGATCCAAGAGGCACCCCAGTGTAATTTAGGCTATTATCCACTGCTCCTGGTTGCCAAACATAACTAGATGGTAAAACCCTTTTACTGAAGACATCACACACTTCAGCTGCAGAACACAAAGAAACCAGTTTAGAAACGACCAGGAAACTCACCTGCCAGCTAACAGCCTCTGCAGTCTGCTGGAAGAGAAAGGCATCAGTGGTCTCACGCAGCACTGGCCCCTGCATGCTACAATACCAACACACCAGACAAAATGTGCCCACTGGTGCCATAGTGACAAGACTGTGCAGAAACCAACTGCTCTCCTGAATCGTGCTCCACTGGAGAGGACTTACCTCTGGTGATGCAAATGCGGCTGAAACCCATAACTACGGAAATGATAGCCCCCAGTGACAGCAAGAATGATTGATGTTGTCTTTCTAACTGTTGTTAACTGTCTGTTAAGTATTCATGTTTTTGTCTCGGAGTTGTGGCGCTCCCAACCTTGGTCAGAGAAATTTCTTACTGCAGTAGGTAGTGGTTCATATAAAAGACTATTCAAGTACTTAAGGAACTGTGATTACTTAGCTGTAGAGAATCTGCACCAACCTCCTCTGAAAACCTCAGGGGGGCATTGGAGAAAGGTGGGGAGGGAGAATATAAAAGCCAGAGTGTGGGGAGGGGTGCTGTGTGTGAAGTGCTGTCCTCTAGATACAACATGGCTGCTGCAAGCATGAGCTCACCAATGCTCTGTTTACCTACACAGGATCTACCCAAGGTCAAGCCAGCCCAAACCTTCAGCATAGGTGGGGGCAGGGCACTCCCAGGGTCCCACTCTAGGGGCAGAGATATTGATATAGTTCCTGAGAGGAAAGTCAATTTCCTTTAGCCATGTGGCCCATGCCCCAGTGGGTGATCCCACATTCACATGCATATATATGGGCAGCGCTAATGGGACTCAGTGAGTTAAAAAGAATTTAAACAAATAAATAATTGTAAAATGGGGTCACAACGTTGGGAGGGAGACTCGAAGGGGATGCTGGGAGGGATGGGTGGGGTGAGTGAGAGACAACACACCTTGTAGAATGTTTAGGGCATTTTTAAAGATGTTGCCTTGCATCTAGGGATGTTAGACCTCCTTAGTGGATCAGACTACTTATCTTCACTGCGCAAATTAAGTACTTCCACTCTCGAATACAAATTTTAGTTTTTCTCCAAATGCAGATTACATTTTCCTCTTCCCAAATGATCCCTCTGAATGTTACTACAAAATAATTTCTTTAAAAACATCCCAATTTATAGGTGTTTTCTAGGGAGAGGAATTGGGGGAAGGGGATGGCATCTGAAATGTAAATAAAATATCCAAGAAAAAAAAGAAAAAAAAAAGAACCACCCCAATTTAAATTTTACTCTAAACCTATTCTCAAAATGACCTAAGCCTTTGCTTTGACTTGATTGAACCGTGATGCCTTGGTAGACACCAGAAGAAGGACGAGGGGCCCCTGGCTCCAACCATCCCATTTTTGTGTGTGTTTGTGTATGAACCTTCTCTTTTTTTTTTTCAGCAGCAGCAAACATCCGTGGTCTGCAGAGTAAATTGCAGAGAGCTCCGGAAGTCTGGCTACATCCTCATAGCGACTGTTTAAATCCATTACTTTCTTTTTTAATCAAATCAGTGTTGTGTCAAAATACGCAGTTCTTGCCATGAATCTCCCTAGCATGTTACAGGTCACTGGTTGCACCTTGAAAATGTTTGCTCTTCTAAGCTCTTCTCTCCAGCCTCCAGTTAAATTGCTCCACAGCAAGCCTGGTCATTTTTTTCTATATACATGGAGCTCTAATTAATATAAACAAGATGGCAAAGGGAACGGGACTTTACAAAGAAAGGGCTGAGGGAAGGCCCAGCTGACAGACACACCGTGCTTGGTTTAAATAAGATAAGCATTTACACATAAAAAAAAAAAAAAAAACATTCTAATTACATTTAGAAACTACAACCAAAAGGAAGCCTGAAAATCCTCTACCTCGGAATTGCCTAGAGATTTCTTTTCTGCTTTAAGAAATATCTTATATAAAGGTGCCAGAGGGCCGGTAAGGGGAATGGTAATTGTGTTTAAACAGCCAGCATTTCACTAGCATAAAGTATTTGTACAGGCTTTTAAACACAGAGTTGAGCGCCAGAGGCTATCTTCATTGTTTAATGTATTAAGTAAATAAAAATGTATCTACGACGTGGACACACAATTAGTTTTGAGTTATTTATCCCGGAGTTTGTATGGCTTAGAAAAACCCCATCTTCTTGGGCTGTTGCTGTCCTAATGCATTTAACTTCAGCCATCAGCTATGATTAAACACCTGCTGTTGTGGGGAAACAAAGCGCACTAATCCAATATGTATTTCTGACATCTTAAATATCACCCAGTCCCCCGACATCAGGTACAGCTTTTCGGCGGGATGGAATTCCACAGCATATTTTTCTAATTTATGGATGGACAATAAATCAAAATTAAGCCTTGGGCAATGAAATATACATCAGTGCAAAATGAACTGACTGCAAACGAGGACCCTGCACAGCCTAGGGGAAAAGATACATTAATGGAATCCTAAGCTGCAACACTGTTTGGAATTAAGGAAGTTTATTTCGTATTTTGTCCCAATAAAAGCAAGATACAAAGGCAGAAAATGAGAAGCTTTGTGTGGTTTTTTTTTCACGCACAGCACCAGATGAGCAGAATTTCTGGTTTGTTTTGAAAGAAGAAAAGACACTGTTTTGAAATATTGGCATGTGGGTGATTTTAAAACAATTCTATATCTCTACTGTTTTTTTTTTTTTCTTTCTTTCTTTTTTTTTTTTTTTTTTTCTTTTCAGTATTCGAGGATTAAAGTGGCTGGTGTTTTGCTTTTTTGGAAGACTAAACAAAGGCCAGTCAGTCTCTCTTCTGAGATACACCAGGAGGGGAGACAACCAGCCATGCTAGGTGGGGTGGATTGGGAACTGTCCAGTGTTAAATAAGTCTCCTACAGTTGACCTCAAGTGACAGCTCGGGACTGGGAGAAGAGAGGTGACTCAGAGCTTTGTTCCCATCAAGTGCCCCTGGAGCCTCATGTTTTGGGTCAGATCTGGCTCTGTTCATCTCTCTGTGTTCATCCTAGAGTCTTAAGATCAAGTTGGGGTTATACACTGGCTCATGCTTCACCCTGTTCCCTGCCAATCACCACCTGTCTAGGACAGGGCCTGCCAGGGCAGTCCTTACATGTACCAAGGATCATATTTTGTGTTATGCAAGTGCTAGGCTCTTAACGAACATCTCTCTTGAATTCCTGTAGCACCTCTGTATATGGGACACGCTACAACACTTTTCAAACATAGGGATGGGGACTGAGGTCCGTAGCCAAACTGACAGCTTTGTGTTATGCTGCAAGGCAAGTGTGTGTGTGTGTGGTATGTGTGTACGTGTGGTGTGTGTGTGGTGTGTGTGTGTGTGTGTGGTGTGTGTGTGTGGTGTGTATGGGAGTTGGTGTGTTTGTGGTGTGTAGGGGTGGTGTGTGTGTGTGTGGTGTGTGTATGGAGGTGGTGTGTGTGTTTGTGGTGTGTGGGTGGGGAGTGATGTGAGTGTTGATGAACAATAGAACACCAATGTACCACTAAGTATATCCCCACCTTCCATTTTAGTTAATTTAAAACAGTTCTAAATATAATAAAGTCCAGACTTAGTCTCCGACACTACATATTATTAAACAAAATAAAATCGAATCCTTTACCACTCTCCTTACCATTATAATATCCTGTGCTTTTCGTAATTCACAAATCGAATTTTTATCAAAGTCCTTCCCACTTACCAGACATTATACAGAGCTCTGAGGACTCAGTGCACACACACACACACACACACACACACACACACACACACACACACACACACGGTGGGGTCTCCTTGTTGAGTTGAGTGTGGAGAACACTAACTTTGGAAGAACAGTAGGTTTCCAGACTAGCATCTGGTCTTTCTAGCTTCCAGAGACCTCTGTGTCTAGAGGACAGTCTCATCTAAGAGTCCGCAGCTAATTCTTCTTGTTTTGTCTCTTGGCTGAGACACCAGTCAGGGCTAGCATGTAGGTTATATTTTTTCATCAGAGTGAGGTGAAATTCAGATAGTGTACATTAATCATTTTGAAGTGAACAATTTGTTGGTCTTTAGTATATTTCTAATATTGCACAACCACCATGTCTGTCTAATTCCAAAACATTTCATTACCTGGAAGGATATACTATTCCTGCTAAGTGGTGACATCCTGTTTTCTATCTTGTTCCAGGGCCTGGCAACCATTAGTCTACCAGACTCTCTAGACTGGAACCGTATTATCATGTGACTTGTGCTTCTGACTTCTTTCACTTAGCATAATGCTGTTGAGTGTGGCACAGAATGTGACATTGTATCAGCACCTCATTCCGTCGTAGTCTGAATGATACTCCATTGTATGACTTGTTCATTCATTACCCATGGGTGGATAAACATTAGTTGTTTCTGTCCATCGGCGACTGGGAATGCTACCCTTATGAACATTCGTGTGTATTTGGCTTAGATTCTTCTGGGTTCTGTCTTTTAAAAATAACCTTTTATTTTGGACCAAAACTATAGAGAGGCTTATCCACTGATTACCCAGTCTCCCTGATGTCAGCAGTCAGTATATCCAGGGTGCTTTTGCCCAAAGTGGAAAACCAGCATCACTATGATGATATTAATAAACTCTGGATTTTATTTGGATGTAACTGCCAGCTTCCTCCACTGTTCCTGTCCTTGGATCCCATCCTAGATGCCATATGTATTTGGTTACCACAGCTTTCTCTCCTAGGTCACTCTTGATCTTTTCTTGGTTTTTAAGACATTGAGAGTTTTAAGAAATGCTGGTTAGGTGGTCTTTGTGTCTCATAACCTTGATTTTTTAAAAAAATTGTTTATTTATTTTATGTATGTAAGTACACTATTGCTTTCTTCATACACACCAGAAGAGGGCATTGGATCCCATTACAGATGGTTGTGAGCCACCATGTGGTTGCTGGGGATTGAACTCAGGACCTCTGGAAGTTATGTGCTGTTAACCACCAAACCATCTCTCATAACTTTGATTTTTCACACATCTGGACTGATGTTTGAAGAAGTACCCAGTTAGTCTCATAATACCACAGGGTGAAGAAGTACCCATAATAGCACAGGGCATATGTTGTGGCTGTGAGTTATCTCTGCAGATGTTGACCTTGACCAGCGGTTCTTACTCTCCACACACTCTGCTCTCTGGAAGGAGCCCACACTCAGGAGAGGTGGTGACATTGATCTCTGTTTCCTGGAGGAAAGAATACCTCCAGACATCTTTGGAGTTCTTCTCTGAGGATATTTTTGTCTCATTCCCCGCATCTATTTATTCAATCATCTTTGCATAGTATGAACTCTTGAAAATGACTTCTATAGTTCATACCCTTTTAAGGTCATATTTCCCGGGCGTGTCAGAGAAGTGACTGGTCCAAAGACAGGCAGTGCAGTGTGCCTTCGATGCTAGGGAGACCTTGGGATTGATAATGAAGATCGAAATCTACAGACCAAGAGGAGACGACTCGTGTACAATTCAGTAACAAAGAAGCCTTGACAATAATTACCCAGGACAGGACAGGGCACACTCTGCATAACCTTCCTTCCTTTCTTTCTTTCTTTCTTTCTTTCTTTCTTTCTTTCTTTCTTTCTTTCTTTCTTTCTCGAGACAGGGTTTCTCTGTGTAGCCCTGGCTGTCCTGGAACTCACTCTGTAGACCAGGCTGGCCTCGAACTCAGAAATCCGCCTGCCTCTGCCTCCCAAGTGCTGGGATTAAAGGCGTGCGCCACCACTGCCCGGCTCTGCATAACCTTTCAAAGGAGTTTATCAAATATCTTAAGAGGGCTTAAGATTAAGAGCTAGGTTTCCTGATTCTACTTCCATTGAGGAATTTGAGAACTGGTACAGTTGGGTGTGGTGGCCCCTGTATCTGCAATCACAGCACTCTGGAGGCTGAGGCAGGAGGACAGTGAACAGAGAACAGCCAAAGGCTGCTCAACAAGACCCCGAACCAAAAAAGACTGTATAGCCACGACAGATCTCAAAGGGAAGTGCTTAAAGAATCCATGTTTGGGCTCAGGGCAGGAAGGCTGTGAGACGCTAAAGTCAGACAGAAATAATTTGATACATTCAGAGAAAAGGGGTACTCAATAAAGGAGCTATATTTAGGCCATTGCTGACTTCTTTATGGTAACAATAAAAGCCACAAATCAGCAAATAATATCTTCGAGGTGCTTACAGAAGAACATTACAAAGAGCTCTGCCTCCAGCTATGTGAGCATAGAAGATTGAAGGAGAAGTAAAAATGTTTTCATACAAATGCTGAGAACTCCCCCCTGCCCCATACCCCCTCCCGCTTTTTGTGAGCCAGGGTCCTGCTATGTGGCCCAGGCTGGCCTTGAACTCATGGTTTTCTTACCTCCATCTCCAGGGGTGCTGGGATTATAGGTGTGTACTACCACGTCCCATTCTCAATTTTGCTTAAATTTATATCCACTATGTTTAGAAAGTGTCTTTCACCGTATGATCACTGAAACTGATCTAGCTGCGGAACTTGAAGGGGGGGAGGGAGGAAGAAAGTACAATTGACAGCACAGAAAGAAAAGAGAAAAAGAAGAAGAAAATGATTAAAATCATTAGCCTGGGGGGCTGGAGAGAAGGCTAGTGGTTAAGAACACTGACTGTTCTTCCAAAGGTCCTGAGTTCAATTCCCAGCAACTACGGGTGGCTCACAGCCATCTGTAATGGGATCCGATGCCCTCTTCTGATGTATCTGAAGAGAGAACAGTGTACCCACATACATAAAATAAATCTTTAAACAAACAAACAAACAAACAAACAAACAAACAAAACAATAAAAAAAATTAGCCTCATTCAGGAGAGTCACAAGTTGAAACCCACAGTTTGGCTTCATAGTAAAAGTCTGTCTGAAAATGAAAAGAAAATCAGAGAGTAAGATGGTGGTGATATATTTAAATATATAATCATAACAAACATATACAATCTTCTTAATTCTGCTAGTTTGAAAAGATTTTGGGGGCGAGGGAGATGCTTGGTGGTAGAATGATCACTTAGCATGCACTAGGCTCTGGGTTCAATCTCCAGTACTACAGAAGGAAAACAAAACCAGAAACAGAAAGAGAGGATATTTTAAGGTTTTAATATATATAATTATTATACTATATCATAATTATAATGATTACATTGTAATTATATATAAATCAATATAATATTTAAATTCTGGCTTTAGTTTGCTTACAGAAGGAAGCCTATATTTTCAAGAAACAGCTTAAGGCTAAAAGTAATGACAGAAGAAGAAAGTTGGTAGCTACGTTATTATCAGACTGAACCGGCACTAAGAGGAAATGTGTTGTCAGGGAGAAGATGTGGCCGGCGTCTAGAGATAAGTCCCTGAAGAGTGTCGCATAGATGTGGGGGAGATTCTCACCAAGTCACCCAGCTTATTCTACATGGCTAAAAAAAAAAAAAAAGAAAAAAGAAAAAAAAAACATGTACTATAAATTATGGAGAAACCAGGTGTTGACTCCGTGTGTTAGAAAAAACTTTCTAACAGTTAGCTTTCTGAAATGAAAAGATTTGGTCCTGAGGGTATTACGGCCACAGCTAAGGATTCGTGTGCTGAGCTAAACAGATGGCATCCAAACGTGAGCGTTAGAATCACCTGAACCGCTTTCTACAAATGCATATTTCGGGGGCTTTTTTTGTAGGCTTAATGAGCAGATTCTGTACAAGGGGGAACGAGTGGTTTTGAAACCCCAGGTGCTTTGATGTACACTCAGGAGCAACTCCTGGAAAGGTCACGGTGACTCCTGGGCCACACGGCAATTACTCAGGAACTCCAGAAAACGTGGTTTGGGATTGTGTTGGCCACAGATTTCTGAACAAAGCTTTCCTCGAGTTTCTATGTTCAGGAACTTTCTTTTTCTTTAGCCAAGATAAATTGAGAAGCTTTCCCGATTTTCCGAAGAATCTTCATAGCCTAAGCCCTGATTTCTACTTTGTGTTGCTGTGAATGAATGAGTCTGGAAATGGAGATTTGATGCTTGCAGAATCCTCGGGACACGGGAGTCAGAACGAAAGCTGCTTTCAGAACTGAGAGTGGGCGTCTTTAGAATTCAAGCTAATGTTTCCCCATCTAAAAACCTTGAAGCCTTGATGGTTCATAGAAAGAGCAGAATTTTGAAATTTTCATTCTACATGGTTTAATTTTTAAAATTTTCATCCTTTTATATACTGCTCAATCTTCCTGAGATTGGCTTACTCCTGATTCCCTAACTAGAAGTGTTAGGGTTTGTGTTTGTTTGTTTGTTTGTTTTTTTTTTTTTTTTTTGTGACAAGTCCTGACAGCCCAGGCTGGCTTTGTCTTTTGAGGAATCTTTCATTAATTTGGTAGCCCCCAAGTCTCCCAAGGGCATCTCAGTCACCTTTGCCTCGTTGTCTTTAGGCTTTTTTGTTTGTTTACCTGCCGAGCTAAGGTTGAGGCTGGAACCCCAGGCATTGAACTATATCATCCTAACATCTTGAGGAGAAGATCTTATGTAAATCCTTACCTTTTGAACTTCCTGCCTCCATCTCCCAGGTGCTTGGATAGAACAAAGTCAGCATGTCCTGCAATTTACTGTATTTACTGAGGTAAAACTCATTTACTATAAAATCAGCCATTTTAAAGAGAACAAGTTCTTGGCGTTTGGAACAGCCACCGTGTTGTATGGATACCACCTCTATGGAGTTCCAATCATATTTCATCAACTCTTAGCATCTACCCACTCAAGAGTCATTCCCTAGTTCTAAATACACCTAACCTGGCAGTCTGCTTTCTGTGTAAATGGGCAGCCCATCCTGGATGCTTTCTATAGATGGAATCATATATGTGACCATGTGTGAGGGCTTCTTTCCTTCAGTATGTTCCATAGGCATGTCTATGTTGTAAGGTGTACCACAACTAACTTATCCCTTCACCTGTCAGTAAACATTTTGACTTTTGTGAGCGATGCTGTTGTAAATATTTGCAGACAAGTTCTGGTTTTGTTTTCAATGTACCAATTGACATTAAAGTAGGGTTGAAAAAAAAAGTATTTTACTATCAAGGAGCAAATTCAAAGTGATTTAAGTTTCAAAAGGACACAGAAAATCAAACTTCTGTCATTCAACTTAGGGAGCAGCCACTCGGGTTGTGGTTAGGTGGGGATGACTGTTCACGTGCTCAGCAGTGGTAAGACACCTGATGTGTGCTACATTGTTGAAGCACCCAGCAGTGGTAAGGCACCTGATGTGTGCTCCATTGTTGAAGCACTCAGCAGTGGTAAGGCACCTGATGTGTGCTACGTTGTCGAAGCACTCAGCAGTGGTAAGGCACCTGATGTGTGCTACGTTGTCGAAGCACTCAGCAGTGGTAAGGCACCTGATGTGTGCTACGTTGTCGAAGCACTCAGCAGTGGTAAGGCACCTGATGTGTGCTACGTTGTCGAAGCACTCAGCAGTGGTAAGGCACCTGATGTGTGCTACGTTGTCGAAGCACTCAGCAGTGGTAAGGCACCTGATGTGTGCTACGTTGTCGAAGCACTCAGCAGTGGTAAGGCACCTGATGTGTGCTACGTTGTCGAAGCACTCAGCAGTGGTAAGGCACCTGATGTGTGCTACGTTGTCGAAGCACTCAGCAGTGGTAAGGCACCTGATGTGTGCTACGTTGTCGAAGCACTCAGCAGTGGTAAGGCACCTGATGTGTGCTACGTTGTCGAAGCACTCAGCAGTGGTAAGGCACCTGATGTTTGCTACGTTGTTGAAGCACTCAGCAGTGGTAAGGCACCTGATGTGTGCTACGTTGTTGGCTGTACGTGATGTGCCCACTGCAGCTGTAGAAGCATGTTCCCACTCGGAGGTCAGTGTGCGTTGTCTCTATTATGGAGATCTTTAGAATTGCAAACAGCATCACAGAGTGTCTGGACATCAGCGAAGGAGTTTGACAAGGCTGTCGCATCTGTTCAATATTTCTACTGAAATAATCACAGGTATTGCTGCTGATGGTTACCATAGTGGTATTAAGGTTGGCAGAAGGAGATGATGTAATCTGGAGGATGCTGATGACATTCTGGCTGCTGAGTCTGTGATTTCTGTACCAGGAAAGCTGGGACCTCAGACTAGGATGATTTAGATGCTGATAAAGGCACTTTTGAAGCAGAATATTTCAGTAATAGAGCACACTGCAAGTACGACGGCAACAAAAGGTTATGCTGTCGATAGTTTATGATAGGTGGTGAGAGCCATCAGCGCCTGGCTTATGAGAGATAGGCTAAATGGGATAGCCAGTATTTGCAAGGATCAGGCGCACAGCTCCGCAGGGGCAGCGGCTTCTCACTCACTGAGAACCCCGCCTGGGTCTTGGGCGCTGGGAGCAGACTGGTACTAGCTTTGGCAAGAAGAGGAGATCAAGACAGAAGCACAGCTACTGTCAAGTTGAGTTAAACCTAGAGTAATGGCAACAATATCGCCCAGGAGAAGGATGACAACGGGCCGAGAGAATGCACCATCTGTATCCAGAATCCTGGACGGCTTCCTCTGGAAATCACTCATTCTGCGCATCTTGATTTTCTGAGAAGTAAATCTTGAAGAGCAGAGCTGGCATCCGTCAGGGCAAACCGGAGCATGAGGGTCTTGGGCAGGATTTGTGACAGTGTTTCTGGAAAGTGTGCTTTGAGGAATTCAAGTTTGTGTGAGCGTTCTTGAAGTCTCCTTTGAAATAAAAATCAAGATACGTGTTTAAGGCTGCTGGAGGTGTAGCTTTGTGTTTGGGCACTGGATTAGCATGAAGAAGGCTCTGGGTTCGAATCGATATCGAAAGAAAATAGGCCAATAAACAAAATCCATCTCCAAAGTTTGTTCTCTCTCTCTCTCTCTCTCTCTCTCTCTCTCTCTCTCTCTCTCTCTCTCTGCCAAGATATTGCTCTGCAGCCCAGGTTGGCCTGCAACTTTATTTTTTTTTAATTTGTGCTTTTCAAATGCTAGGAATACACTTATGTGCCACCATGCTCAACTTTAGGTGTTATTTTTATTTTAAGGCGAGCATACAAGCACTGTAGAACACTTATTGAACTATGGAAGTGCTAAGAGGAACAATTAGGCATATGTTTACAATTTAAAAAGTAATAATTCAGCTGGGTAGTGGTGGCACGCCAGCATTCAGGAAGCAGAGATAGGTAGATCTCTGAATTCAAGACCAGCCTGGTCTACAAAGGAAGTTCCAGGATAGCCAAGATGCCCCATCTGAGAGAGAGAGAGAGAGAGAGAGAGAGAGAGAGAGAGAGAGAGAGAGAGAGAGAGAGAGAGATCATACAACCCAACCTTGGTGAGAGGTGCTTCTTATTGCAGTGGGCAGTAGTTAATACAGAAACTCATTACTGTGCAAAATGTGACAACAATCAACTGTGAGCTCTCAGCTTTAGATGGGGCATCTGTAGCAATACCTCCTGTCCCCAGGGGTCTGGGAACATTGGAAACAAGGGCTTGGGAAACGGTAAAAACCAAAGGATGGGGAGGAGGGCTGTGAACTGCTAGCCTCTGAACAGGACATGGCTGCTGCAGCCATGAAGGGAACGCACAGGAGCTCTGGCTGCCTACACAAGATCTGTCAAGATCAAGCCAGTTAAAAATTCCAGCATGAGCTGGGGAGAGGCTCCTGACAGCTCACTGCTAGTTCATGCCTGGCTGTTAGTTGTTGATGGAGAGAGAAGGGGAGAGAGAGAGAGAGAGAGAGAGAGAGAGAGAGAGAGAGAGAGAGAGAGAGAGAGAAAGAGAGAGAGAGAGAGAGAGCTCTCTTTTAGAACTGTGGCCACTGGAAGGTTCCCAATCCCCCTAGCAGGTGACCCACACATGTACATGTGGGTAGCACTAATTAGACTCAATCGGCTAACATTGTGCCTTTATATTCTTGTAATATTTTATATATCTACATTTGTTTTTATGTATGTGGGATATTATAATAAGAAAATTACACATTGGTGGTTATATCTCCAGATGCTTCTCTGGATCCAAGAGTCATTCTCAGATTATAAATACATTCCTAGCTAGACCAGAAGGAAAATCAAGACCTAGGCCATCCATCTTTAGAAGCGTCAATAAAAGCTGAGAAAACGGTTCTCTTTGATACAGTTCAAAGTCATCCATTTCTCCAAATGGTTGGAAGAGCTATGGGCCTCTGGAAAATCTCAGATGTCTTTGGAAACTTTCATGGGAAAGGCTGATTCTTTTTTTTTTTTTTGCAAATTAAATACAGTATTACCATAGCAATGTTAAAACATGGATCTCTTATGCTATAGTAGATATATCCAGGGTGGGTGAGCATCGTGTGTGGTGTGTGTGTGTATGTGTGGTGTGTGTGTGTGTCTGTGTGTATGTGTGGGGTGTGTGTGTGTGGTGTGTGTATGTGTGTGTGCATGTGTGGTGTGTGTGTATGTGTGTGGTGTGTGTGTGTATGTGGTGTGTATGTGTGTATGTGGTGTGTGTGTGTGTGTATGTGTGGTGTGTGTGTATGTGTGTGGTGTGTGTGTGTATGTGGCGTGTATGTGTGTATGTGGTGTGTGTGGTGTGTGTGTGTGTGTATATGTGGGGTGTGTGTATGTGTGTGGTGTGTGTATGTGTGTATGTGGTGTGTGTGTGTGGTGTGTGTGTGTGGTATGTGTGTGTGTGTGTGTGTGTACATGAAACAATAAGGAAGCAAATGTGGCTAAGACTTCGGTGGGTCTAGAAATCACTCTAGAACATCCTCCCCTTTCTATCTGCTTAGCTGGCTCTTTGTGCTTCTGGGACCAATCTGAGCCTCATCTCCTCCTGTGAAAGTCCTTCCCAGCTCATCTCCCCCTTTCTTACCTCAGACTTGACTAACAATTTAGTCCTGGCAATCTGGTTCTTGGATCATGGACTGACTAACGATGCTTCACAACCCTCAGCATTAGACATGCATAGCAATAATCTCTGTGACAGATTAGAGACAGCCACTAACTCTCCTCTCATTTAGAATTAAGGTCTGTGTCCCCTTCCCCAAGAATTTGTGTGGATATGAGGTACCACCCAAAAGTCTCGGTACTGAGACTTTGGCCTGCAGATATGGTGCTGTTTTGAGAGGTTCTGCAAATCTTAGAACATAGGGACTTGTTTTGAAAGGTAAGCACTTGAGGAACATTGTGTTGGATGGTTCTCAAAGCCCTTTCACTTGGGGATCAGTGCTCAAATAGCTTAACAAATGGAAGACGTTGAGCAGAAGCAGGGCTTCTCCAAGCCTCTAGATCCATTTGTACTTGTGTTGTGTAAATTTGTTGAATATGTAACTGCACCCAAGTCCTGTGAAATCATAGACGGGGGAGGGTAGAGGTCACATACTGGACAGTAGCCTTAGGAAATTCTTGGGCAGTTTGAAACCTGAGAGCCAATGGTTTGAAGAAAACTGAGTCTTGGCCCCAGTGTCTGTTACTGCCTCATGGCAGGTCAATCATGACACCTTCCCAGGTCTCCATTTCTTGTTCCATTACACAAAGAACACGTTTCTGGATTAGATGACTTTGTGCATTCCTCTGTGTGAGTGGGTGGGGTGCAGCGTACACGTACAAAGTTCAGGTATAGATGGAGGCCAGAGATCAATCTTAGACAATGTGTTTCAGGACCAACTTGCTTCATCTTTGAGATAGAGTGTCTCAGTGCCCTGTAACTTACAAAGCACGTTAGGTTGGATGGGTAGTGACCCTCAGGGCCTGGCTGCCATCACCTCCCCAGCACTGGGCTTATAAACATGCACTATCATACTTGTTTGCACCACCACATACTTAAATGTGGGTTTGAGGACCACATTCATGTGCTTGTGCTTGCTCGGCAAGCCTAACTCTCAACGAGATGATTTCCGTCTCTGATGCATGGTATATATATGTATATGTATATGTGTATATATATGTATATACGTATATATATGTATATATACGTATATACATATGTGTATATATACATATATATACGTGTATATATGTATATACACACACACACACACATATATATACCACCTATATCACCTACACCAGGCCATGTGACCTCTCCCTCCCTCGTCCTCTGTGACCTGAAGCCGAGGGGACACACACATTCTGTCTTGAGTTGGGCAGCTGTCCATGAAATCGTCTTTAACATCATCTTCCTTTCTCACGCACAAGTAGGTATGCCTGGGAGCAGATACTGCAGGAGATTCCACTGCAATTTTTAAGGCAAATATTAATGTCAAGGCCAAAGTCTTTTCAGAATAACATATACCTGTGCTCAATATTATAATTAAGCTTAAATCATTTCTGAAATTATATGTTTTAAATGGCAATTGTGCCGCCTTTCAGATTTTCTCTTGCCTTCGGCACCATTGAGTAAATGTGTTCATGATTGAATTAGCAGACCTTTGATTTTAAAAGGACTTTTCACTGATCTTTTATGGTAGATTAAAAAGCAATTTACTAATTTACAGTTCACAGGAGTTCCGTGCCCTCCTT
Organism: Arvicanthis niloticus; assembly: GCF_011762505.2. Lineage (NCBI taxonomy): Eukaryota > Metazoa > Chordata > Mammalia > Rodentia > Muridae > Arvicanthis > Arvicanthis niloticus. Next base: position 18,836,649 of record NC_133437.1, read on the forward strand.
GAGTTTTGTAAATCAATTCTTTGCTAATATATGTGACTCGGGCTCCGAGGGTTTCATTTGGGGACAGCTGATATCATACACAACCCTGAATGCACAATTGCATCATCAATGCAGTTATGCTTTGGGCCTAGCACAGACTCTGTCCCTTCAGAGAGTCCTTGTTTGGTGTCTCCAGTTTGAATGGGGAAGTCTGACCAACGGGGAGAGGCAATCTCACCGGAGTTGTTGCTTCCTCTTTTTGTACTTAGATTGTAATGAGTAATCCTAGTTAGATGACAATTATAATGAAGCAGTGACTCATCCGAGGATTCTCCTGTTAAAAATGGCTCTCCACAGTCAAGATGACTGCACACCAGAGGAGCTCACTCCAGAGAACACAACTCCAGCGTCAGTATTGCCATCACACCACACCACCATCAGACAATGATTTATGTAGTTTGAATGTGTGTCTCCCAATACAACTGTGTTGGGGAGAGGGATCTACTGAGATGCGGTAGGTCACAGAGGTTCCATCTTTAAGAATGGGTTAATGAATTTATTGAAGAACTAGTTCTCTTCATGACTTAGTTAGGGTTTCCATTGCTGTGAGGAGACACCGTGACCAAGGCAACTCTTCTAAAGGCAACCATTTCATCGGGCTGGCTTACAGTTTCAGAGGTTTAATCCATTATCGTCATGGCAAGAAGCATGGCAGCATCTAGACAGACATGGTGTTGGAGGAGCTGAGAGCTCTACATCCTGATCCAAGGGCAGCTAGGAACAGACTGGCATCCTCAGGCAGCTAAGGAGGAAGTTTGCTTCCACAATGGGTGGAGCCTGAGCATAGGAGACTCCCAAAGCCCACCCCACAGTGACACACTTCTTCTAACAGGGCCACACCTCATAACAGTATGGGCCAAGCATATTCAAACTACCACGCTTAGTATAGTTTTTCTCATTCCTATCTTTGTCTCCCTTTGACAGAGGATCACTGGCCTATAACTCACTGCTTAGCCCAGGCTAACCCTGAACTCATGCTTTGCCTCCCACAGGCTAGGATTATAAGCATGTCTAGCTGTGGGTTCCTAATAGAGGGTGTGTGTGTGTGTGTGAGGTCTTTGTGTTTTCTGTCTCTGTTCTTCTTTTCTTCCCTCTTTCATTCTATCTTTCCTTCCCCATTTTTGCTCTGGGACAACATCATAGCATGACAACCCTCATTAGCTGCTAGAAACATGGCCTTGACCTTTCTAGCCTCCAAGACTGCAACAAATAAGATTTGATTCATCGTAAGTTCAGTAGTTTCTGTCATAGCAGCAGAAAGGAAATGGAGAAAATAGGTGTGGTTGTTACTGTGGAAGAGACCGACTCTGTGCCAGCTGGCTGCTGGCTTACTGAACCATCACAGCTGTGTGACGTTCACAACTGTGTGAAGTTCAGATCATTCGTGAAGACCTGTGACATGAGACCTAACTGAGTCATGGGTCACAGCTTGTGCTGGACAGCAGTGTACCACTGCCTACAGGCCTCGTGGCAAGTGGGCACGTACCCACTCACTCTCAAGACAGTGCCTGCCTTCCAAGTGGGAGCTGCCTGTTACTCCCACTGGGGAAAGACATAAGAAGTGAGGAAAGAAAGCTTTAAACAGCAGTGCAGGGTCTGGAGACATGGCTCAGTGGTTAAAAACACTGGCTTTTCTTCCAGGGGACCTGGATTTCATTTCCAGCACCCATGTAACAGTTCACAACTGTTTGCAACGCAGTATTAGAGCATCAGACACCTTTTCCTGGCTTCAGTGGGAGCTGCACGTATGTGTACAAAGACACATATGAAGGTAAAACACCCACACATGTAACAATAAATAATACGTTTAATATACCCGTCTACAACAATAAATAATTTTTTCTTTTTTTTTTTTAGGCTATAATATAATTACATCATTTCCTCTTTCCCTCTTTTCCTTCCAAACTCTTCCATATACCGTCTTTGCTTTCTTTTAAACGTATGGCTTCTTTTCTCATTAATTGTTGCTACACATATGTTCCTATAAACAGCCTGTCCAGTCTGTATATGTCAGTTGTACATGTGATTCCGAGGCTGACCATTCAGTGTTGGATAACTTTCTCTGGGGAAGACGACTTCTGCTCTGAGCATTCCTTAGTTCATTGAGTGGGGTTGAGGCCTCGTGGTTCTCCCCATCCACTCGGGCACAGCTATGGTTCAGGTCCTGTTCAGGCCATGTTCAGGCAGTCATGTTGGTGAGACTTTATGAGTGTACCTTCCAACATTCCTAGGAGACACAATCTCACAGGAAAACTCCCTGATCCTCTGGCTCTTACACAATTTCTTCCCCTTCTCCTTCAGTGTCCCAGAAATGGTCCCTTTTCAGTTTCCTGGTTTCTGCTGTAACTCTAGGCTATGTACTTACACGTAAAGATTCAGAGCTAGGAGCCTCCGATGAAAGAGAAACTGCAGTTTGTCCTTCTGGGTCTGGGTTGCCTCGGTCAATAGGGTCTTTTCTAGTTTCTTCCACTTACCCACAAAAGTCAGGATTTATAGCTGAATAGTATTTTATTATGTATATGGACCACAGTTTCATTACCCATTCCTCAGTTAACGGGCATTTAGGTTGTTCCTATTTCTTAGCTATTGTGAACAGAGCAGTAACAACCACAGCTGACCCCAGTATCTGTGGAGTGAGAGCTTGGGTCCTTGGAGCTGGGTAATATTGTAGATTTATTGTCAGCTTCTGAGGGGGCGTGTTCTTCACCCTGATTTTCCCAGTGCCTGTATCAGTTTGCAATTCTACCAACAGCGAGTGAGCCCACCCCCCCCCCTCCCAACACTCCCTTCAGTATTTGCTGTCAGTTGTTCTGTTGGTCTTTGGTCTTTGCCACTCTGACTGGAGTGAGGTGAAATCTTAAAGTTGCGTTGGCTTCATTTCCCTAATTGTTAGGGATAGTGAACATTATTAATTCACGACAGGTCCCAGGCCCATTCTTTGAATAGGTATATATACATGAGAATATATATATATATATATATATATATATATATATATATATATATAATACTCTTTGTTTTTAATTCTTTATATATTCTGAGTTTTGGCATCTGTCAGATATGTGGCTTGCAGACTTTCTCACATTCTGTGGGTTCTTTCTTCATCTGACTGATTATTTCTTTAGTGTTGGGAAACTTTTTAGTTTTACGAAGCCCCCACTGGTCGATTGTTGGCCTTAATTTTGTGCAAACAGCACCCTATTAGAAGTCCTTTCCTGCACCTGTCTCCTGTAGGTGCTCCCGGTGTCTTCTAGCAGTTTCAGTGTTTCAGACTTAGGTCTTTGATTTCTGTGGAGTTAGTTCTATGCAAGGTGACAACCCTGGAAGATTTTGTTCTTGCCCATTCAGACATCGGGGGTTTCTGAGCGCCGTTTGTTGAGGGTGCTTTCTTTTCTCCAGATTGTTTTGGGCATTTTTCTTTGTCAAATATCAGATGTCCAGACTGGACCGGAGCAAGAGATGTGGGACCAAGACTAGTTCTGGAGGATCCAGAAGAAAGCAGGGATGAGGCAGTCATGGGTACCCACCAGGCTGGACCCTGGAGGAGGAGAAGGGAGGTTCCCGTGAGGGTAAGTTAGATGTGGCACCGAAGACACATAGGTGGTGGCAGGTGGGTCTGGATATTTTTTTAAGTCAGGGCACACAGAGGTACAGTCCAGCAACTTGCTTATCCTCTTTTCTTTTTTCCTTTCAATTTGTGCTACAAACCATTTCAGTTGAAGACTAACTTGAGTAGAACTGAAAGTTCACCCACCCACCGATGGACATGTGAGCATTTTTCCTGTGTATGCTCATCGGAATGAGTCCGGCTTGTTTGGCGACGGTGCTCGGTCTCCATCCAGGCTCCTTCCCCACCAGGAAGGAGACAGCAACACAGGTTACCTGGGTTTGTCTTCTGGGGTTTCTATGACCAGAGAGGAGGGCTCCTCAGAGCTGTACCACGATGCAGAGAACACGGTAGGGAAACAAAGGAAGAGACAGGAAAATGAGCAGCTGACCTCTGAGAAGGTATGAAACACAGTTCTCAACCTGTGGGCCGCGACCCCTTTGCACCTTGCATCAGAGAACACAAATATTTACATTATGATTCATAACTGTAGCAAAATTACAAACATGAAGTAAGAACAAAAGTAAGTTTATGCCTGGGGATCACCACATAAAGGGTCGCAGCTTCAGGAAGGTTAAGAACCACTCTTTGAGAAAGACAGAAGAAAAAGCCACACAGCCCAGATAGGACCCTGAGCACCAGGGGCCCGCTTCTCAAAGTCCTTCACCCACAGCCTTTGCAAACAAGGGTGGTTTTTCTTTCAAATTGGCAAAGAATAGAAAGCCTCTTATGCTTGCTTAAACATTATAGTCCTAGGATTTCCTTGAAGGGGGAATCTTAACTGAAAGAGACATTGTTGATTCTAGAGGTAACTTCTTCCCAACCTCCGAGGGAATCCAGGGGATGGAATACTTAGAAATCGAGGGTTCAGATTCTACAGTCCTTTCTTCTCCTTCACTTATCTGTTCACTTTCCACTCACTTTGTATTTCTCTCGGACCTCTCTGCCCCCACGGAATGGCTGATGGGGACACAAACCATCCTGTGAAGAGGCAATGGTGACAATTAAGAGGGAAGCCCCTCAGGCAGGCAGTTGTAGTCTCAAACCTGTCTGGAATACGGGGCGGGTCCAAGCTACAAGGAACTTCCTGGAGTGGGTGTGGTGTGGGAGGGTGCCATGGTACTTAAGCCCACATCTCCTAGTCTTACACCCACTCCTCATCCAGTCAGTGGACTGTGTGTGTGTGTGTGTGTGGGGTGGTGTTAAGGTTTAGCATCAGGAAGCTTGGCCTTGGTGGTGAATGCCTATAACTCTAGCACTCAAGGGTTTGAGGCAGGGGGATAGTGAGTTCCAGGCCAGGACAGTTTGGGACAAACACACACACACACACACACACACACACACACACAGAGAGAGAGAGAGAGAGAGAGAGAGAGAGAGAGAGAGAGAGAGAGAGAGAGAGAGAGGACATTTAGAACACTTAGAACACTTAGCATTAGAGAGTGGGATGGCTCGAATGTGGCCTTCTTTGAGTTATCCCTAGACAAGACAATTTTCCCAGGAGCGAAGATGGAGGAACTTGCCATGTAGCCTGGTCTGGCCTCTACCTCAGGATCCTACAGCTTTAGCCTCCCAAGTGCTGAGATGACAGGCATGTGAGTTACCCAGTGAGACCCTCTCTCCACCCCACTCAACTCCCCAAAATGAACTGAAAAAATTACCTCCTTTTGTGTGTTCAAGGATCAAGGTTCCAGAAAAGGGCTTAGACTGAGACTGATTTCCTTTCTAGTTTGGTTGTGTCTCTCTCCCAGCATCCTTCCCTCCTTGCCTGAGTGCATAGGTGGGCATGATCTCCTTCTTCAAGAGTCAGACCCTTCTCCCTTTCATCTACCAGGCACCCCCTCCACCCTCCACTCTACCCAGACTTTCCTTTTACTTCCTACTTTCACAAGTTAACATTAGAGACACCAACTGGAAGCTGTCCTGCAAAGAACAGGTCAGGAGGGGAAGTCACCTCATTCCTGCTGCAGCCTAGATCTCTGTGGCACTCGTCAGGGATGTGGAGTGTCTGTGGAGTGGGGCTGCACCCATGTCTCCCGCCCCTGCTGCTGCCGCTGCTGCTGCTGCTGCTGCTGCTGCTGCTGGGGACATGGCCTGAACAGACCTACCACGTTGCTCCTTCTGCCTGCGCTGCAACCCTTTTCAAAGACAACCCGGAGAGGCCGGGTCCTGTAATGATACAGTGGGTAGATGTAATTTCTTTTATTTGAAGCCATTTATCATTCCTGTAACCCAGGAATGAATGATTTGGCCTCAAAGTGATGTGTTAATAATTTTCTAGAATTAATCTGTTCTCTCTCTCCCTTTCCTCTGACTCCATGTGTGTGTGTGTGTGTGTGTGTATGTGTGTGTGTGTGTGTGTGTGTGTGTGTCTGTGTTCCATCCAAAATATTGCCTCAGGATTACAGAAGAGGAAATTGCTTTATTTTCTTTCTTAAAGATTCTCTCTCTCTCTCTCTCTCTCTCTCTCTCTCTCAAGAGAGGTGAAGAGTTGAGAGTAATGAAAAAAGAATGCTGTAAAGATCAGAACGGAGTCTGAGGTATCCTGACCTCCTGTGCTGGCAGCCATGGGCGCCCCATCTACACCTGACAGCATCGGTGAACAGAGTCTGTGGCATCCTGACCATGCGAGCTCCATCTACACCTGTCGACATTGGTGCCGCATACATCACAGAGTCGGAGCCCTGGAGAAGCACACTCGCCCAGTGTTGTGGTGTGAATAAGAATGGCTTCCATAGGCTCATGGATTTGAAAACTTGGTCACCAGTGGTATTGTTTGAGAGGATTGGTAAGTGTGGTCTTCTCGAAGGAAGTGTGTCACTGGGGGTGGGCTTTGAAGTTTCAAGTGGTTCATCCCAGTCCGAGAGGCTCTCTCTTCCTAATTTCTGAGTATCCAGATGTAAACTCTCAGCTACTTCTCCAGCCATGATGACAATAGCCTAACCCTCTGAATCTGTAAGCCAGCCTCAATTAAATGCTTTCCTTTGTTAGAGATGCATGGTCATGGTGTCTCTTCACAGGAATACAACACTAAGACACCAGGAACACATGGTAAATGTATCCCAAGCTAGGCTCTCACTGTGACCCAGGCCCTGTTCCCCTCGTCCTTTCTCCTCAGGGTAACTCTGTGGGGAAAGGTAAAATTTTATCACACCATTTTGGTGATCGGGAAACATAAGGCCAAAGGGGCTGAGCAAAATGCCAAGGACACAGAGGTGATCATGTATCAGGTGTCCAATAAGTGCTTTAAAAATGTTTAACTGTAAAAGTGTCATAACTGGGAACATGTCCCATGCCCAGTCCTGGAGGAAGTTGTCCAGGGCCACCAGGTAGCTGTACTCTCTGACAGCTCTGTGGACAGGTGGACTATGTTGGCTTTTATCATGTGGCCTCTGTCTCAGGTACCCAAGCAGGTCCCCAGTCTTACCTAGGCTGCTTGGGTCTCTTTTTGCCTTTTGGATTCTGTTTAGGGGAAGACTCCCAGAATCCTCAGTTACCATGTAAGAAGCATGTCCTTTCGAGACTTTCATGCCTTAAGCAAGTCCAGACCAGTGTCATGAGAAGCCAAGTGGAGACACAGATTCAGAAGTGTATCCTGGGGGAAAGAAAGAGAATGACGGAATGCAGGATACTACCAGTTTCCCAGCTCCCATCTTCTGAGTTAAACCAGCTGAGGTCCCATGGATCTTAAAGGTTGAACCAGCTCCGTGCTCTTGTCTGGATTTCTGACACAGAAAACCATGATGTATACAATATTTGTTGTATTGGGGACTGGAGATCAGGTCTACGGCACATGTTCAGCAAGGACAGTGCTCTGGGTTCAGTCCCCAGCACGCCCTGCCTCCACCCCACCCCCCCCAAATAATTGTTTTGAATCATGTCAGTTCGAGGTGGTTTGTTACACAGTAACACTTAATTGGAATGTCATCATTTTCATATCGTCTTAATTAACAAGTAGGACATGACACAGCAACAGCCTTCATTGTGCCTAAGTTCTCACAGGTTCACACTCAGGATTGCTGCCCTAATTGTCCCTCTGTTGATGTCTTTTTGGAATTATAGACTGGGAAAAAAAGGACACGATACACTTTAGAAACCAACTGAGTTTCATGATGATAAAATTATCAAGACAGTTACTGGCTAACCTTAGCCAAGGGTAAGTGATGGGGTTTGGGGGGACCATGGTGGTGCTAGGATTTCAACTGAGGATTCCAAAATTCCTTATTTGTTCAAAGAACGTATTGATTGATGGTTGATTGATTTCTGACCCGATGGATCAATGGGCAGAGACGAGCTAAAATATAGCCATGATTATTCAGTCATGAGTCTTCAAAAGAAAATCAAATAGAAGACTTTGGGTCTCTCTCTCTCTCTCTCTCTCTCTCTCTCTCTCTCTCTCTCTCTCTCTCTGCCCTGATCCCTGTTAACATCAATTAGACTGTGCCCTACTGTGATATTCTAATTTTTAGCACAAGAAGAAAAATGAATTGATTTCAGGGTTGATATCTCCTAACATTTAAAAGGAACTACTTCCATTGAAAATATGGGCACCTTAGCAATAGAATAAATGGCTTGACATTTGTGAGGCCAAAATAGTCAATAGAGAGAGAATTCTCTTATTGAGAAATAAATCATTAACCAGGCTATTTCTAAGTTCGATTTGAAAGGCTTGAATATGTCATTAATATATTTCCCCCTGTACTTTCTCTTGATTAAGGTGCCTGTATCTCAGAGAGTGGCTGCTTTCTCTCTGCCTCTGGCTCTCGGCTGTTTTAAGTCTCAGATCTTTTCCCCTGGCTCCCTGATGTAGTGTCATAACAGGACTCTCCTTAGAAGAAGGAGGGAGATTTAGATTATCAGTTCTGTCCCTTCGCATGGTGTTGCTAAACATTGGAGACCTGAGAAGGAAGTCAATGAAAAGCTACGTCCCCCCTTTCAGTGAGTGACATGACCAAGGAGATGGACAAAGGCAAGGAATTCATTACTTGAAATACCTTGACATTTCTCTTGCCAACAGCAATCCCATTCACTTCCTCTCACATAGGGATGGCCTTAGAGACTCAGATAAGCCGTATGCAGTAGAAACACACTGCCTGCCTTCTGGGTTAGGCACACCGCACAGCCTGCTAGAGAAACCTAAGTACTAATGCCACGAGGAAGCCGAGCCACACAGAGAGGCAGTGTGGAGATATTTTAGCTGCTGGCCTCAGCAGAGGTAAGGACCAGCAGCTAACATTGATACACACCTAGGAAATCATGTCAGAAAGCTCTAGACATGGGCCACTCTGTCACCCTCTGTCTGCAATCAGGCCAAGCAAGAATGACACCCCCCCACCCCCCACCCCACCCCCCAGTGACACAATAACAAAATGATTGTGTCTAGTTTGAGACTCCAAGGTTTGGAGAGGAGCTGAGATTACTGAAAGAGCAGGCAGGGTCTGTGTTTGGTTCCATGGTTCTGCTGCTCCCTCTGTTAGCCGTCCTCGCTCCTCATCTCAGATATAAGGTAAGGACTTGGCTGCAGGTCCTGGAGGGGAGAAGTGGTCCCAGGAAGCAAGAGAGATCCAGGGAAAAGAAAGGGAAAATCGTGAAGGAAAGACGCCAATATCTGCTTGCAAATAAATTGCTTACTAGAATGGGCAGCTGCTGCTCGGTGCCGCTGTGGGCCTCTGAGGAGATATTAGGGTGTGCCTCAGAACAAGGGCATGGGGCGCAGGACGGCTGGAGCCATGTGCTTCTCCTTCTTGCCTACTCTCTCATCTCTCATTGATTGGGGTTACTGGTAGGGGCAGAGACTTCTCTGCCCTTGTGGGCCAGGCTTACTGACAGATGGGCATCCTTCTGTTGTCCGGGAGGAAGCACAGTGCAGCATCCTTGCTGCCCACACTACCTGTGTGCACCAGTGATAGTGAGCCGAGCTGTCTACACATCTGGGCTGATGTTAGGTGGGTCAAGATGGGCAGCTTACCGATCAAATGTCCATCACATTTTCTGGTCCATATGTCAGCCAGGGAGAGGGTTTCAAAGCACAAGATTGCTTTCAAAACATTGTTTTGATTCAGGTTTTTGAGTGGGGTCCCATTGCTCATAAGAAAAAAAAAAGAAGGAAGGAAGGAAGGAAGGAAGGAAGGAAGGAGGCAAGCAAGCAAGCAAATGCTTACTGTGCCAATACATGGCATGATCCTGTTTATCTCCAGCTATTATTAGCTTCTTCATTCTCTGCATGCAAAACACACTGGCATTACTTCATTTACCCTGAAGTTCTAAGTTGTTTGCAAATATGGTTAGCTGTGCCTGGAGTGCTCAGTCAACTCCCACCCTGCAAGCCAACTCCGTAATTCCTACTCAATTCTCCCATGTCAGATTAAGCACCACTTGAAGAAGGCTTCCATGGCCCTCTCTTCTCCCACAAGGTCCTCTGCACCTTACTCTGGGGCTGTAGATAAGTATCTTTTAAATGGTCTTCTCAGTGGTGTCTGAGCAAAGTTCTAGCGCACTCAATCGTGTTTCATATTCAGCAGCCATGATGTGTGTGCGGTGTGTGTGTGTGTGTGTGTGTGTGTGTGTGTGTGTGTGTGTGTGAGAGAGAGAGAGAGAGAGAGAGAAGGAGTCCAGCACGTATAGATGTGCATGTCTCATTTCAGATGGAAGAGTATTTGGCATTGTACATCTGTTGACTCCTAAGGATATTTTAAAAGAGATAACTGACAAATGTTTCTTCTCAAAAGTATCTGGGAGTGCTGGGGGTGGCATAGGTGCCTTCATTTTCTTAGGACTACTTTCCTGGGGGAATTTGGGTTGCTTCTGGCTCCTCAGCGTTCGGGCTCACTGAGGGAACAATGAAGAAGGCAGAAGATAACACGCTGTGTTCGCTGAAGAAACAACCATATTCATGACTGTATCATGTCTCAGAAGCCTCGATAATGTCAGAATGGTCTACAATCCCCCACTGTGTCTGGAAACTAGACAGTATTACAGATAAAAGGGAAGAGCCAGGAACCTAACATTTCCAAATTTCATGTATCAATAAGACAGTAAGCGCTGTCACTTAGGGATGCCTTGGAAGGGCTGCCTATGAACGGGGAATTGCCCCAGTCATCTGTAAAGACTGCACTGGCACACACAATAGGCTCGTATGGAGTTTCACCTACCTTGTCATAAAAGGATATTACAGGGATGTAGTGAACAGGCGGGGTACTGGGACCCACTGGGGGCTAACGGGTCTTAGTTATTCAAAGTGATATTCTTTGACAAAGACAAGATTAAATGGAAACTCATTAAAGAATAGACAATTCTGAAGGGAGAGAAGAAGATAATTGTTTCAAGGCTATTGAGATAGTGTCAAACATGAGAACAGGAGGTTAGTAATGAAAGTTAGGAACGTGAATTCAGGCAGACATTTTCTGAGCCGAGAATAAGCAAATTAAACAAGCAGGAATAACAATGAAAGTCACCAGTTTCACTTGGGGGGTGGGGGTGGGGGTGGGAGTGGGGGGGGTGGGGGAGGGTGGGGGAGGATGTGGACTTTCCAATTTGGTTCATTTGTGTTAAATAGTCAAGTGTGATGTATTTTTGCTTTTTTTTTTTTTTTTTTTTTGGACAATTATATGTTAGCAAGGTTAAACCAGGTTACAAAAAACTTATAATGTTAGAATCTGGAGGCCAAATTGGTAAATCAAAGAAAGAGGTGTGAGTCGGAGTTTCCCCGTCTTCTCCCTGAGCTGGAGCTGCCAAAATAAAACATTATTTTCCACAACAGTTGATCCTAATGAAATACCCCAGGCTATAATAACAGTTTCTCAAATACTAAATCATATCTTGTCTTATGTACTAAAGATTACAGGAGATGGATAATTCACTAATATATTAAAATACTGGCTATAATTAAATGTACATTAAAATGCTGACTGCACGCTGTAGCTTGTTTCACTCAGATCTCAGTAATCTAATCGTGGTGTAGCTCGGGGGGTCACTGAAGAAGTGCCTGCTGTGTGCGAGGCACTGTGGGAAGTGTAGGGCCTGCTGATTAGATGCCTGATTGACATTTGCTGACCAGACGCCAATCCTACTTTCCGTACCTTGAATGACACGCTGACATCAAATTCATAAAATGAGGAGAAGATGCTTTCGGTGGGACAGAGGAACATCGTGAGGGCCACTTGGGCTCTACAGGCAGAGCGGTGACTGAGGCAGGCTTCGAGGTCAGTTTGAAACCCTCCTCCGTGGCTCCCTTGGCCATCTGGGCAAGTTCTTGAAGCATTGATTTCTTCAGCTGTAAAATGGGAGTAAGTAACACCTGTCCTCAAGCTTGGCGCCAGAATTAAAGTGAATTGAGGCCTATATGTCACCCATTACTGTGCACACGTATCAAGTGATTCGGTGCTTAAGGAGGTCCCAGAATAAATGGCAGCTGCAGTTGTGGGGGAAAGGGAACAAAATATGTGAAAGACCCTAGAGATGGAACCGGGCTGCTTCCGTGCCTAGTGGGCCCCCTTGCTTTTATAGCGCGCTTAGAAAATGAACTGGCTTTTTGGTTTTTTTTCACTGGTTTTAAAACTCCTTCTTATGTGTTATTAAGTAAACAAAGAAATGCATGAAGAGAGCTGTAGAGTCACTCATTTTCGGGGTGCATTAAAATTAGATTATCATGTATTTACACCCAGTAAAAGCTCAAGGGAAACAATGTTTTTACTCCTTCGGATTCTGATGGTAGCACAGGTGTTCTAGCAGGAAAACATGATACAGTGACATTGGGGAAGCTAGAATTTTGATTTAGTCTGGAAAATGTCAGACACATATGAAGCCAGAGAGACAAGCACACAGACCTTCCACAGGGTCATCTTGCAGCCGGAGCCTCTGAGCTCCGCTCACACACCCATCTTCCTCCGCTGTCGGTTCATCCTGTTCAGAATCTGAGCTCTGCCTTGGGCTGATGTGTCTCTGAAGTATTCTAAAGTCTGTAGGTCTGCTGACTTTAATATTTTTTTGTTGCTAATTTTTCATTAAAGAAGTTATTTTTCTATTATCTTAGTTAAGGTTTCCATTGCTGTGAACAGACACGAAGACCAAAGAAATGCTTATAAAAGACAACATTTAACTGGGGCTGACTTACACAGTCCAGTATCATCATGGCAGCATCCAGGCAGGCACGGTGCGGAGGAGCTGACAGTTCTACATCTTCACCCAAAGAAAGTCAGGAGCAGACTCTTTCCTGGCAGCTAGGAGGACAGTCTCAAAGTTCACCTCCACAGTGACACACTTCTGCCAACAAGGTCACACCTATACCAACAAGGCCACACCTCCTAGTAGTGACAGTCTCTGGGCCAAGCATATTCAAACTACCATATCTATTGAGCTTCTTATAGAATGTTCTGGAATTTCCATTCTTTTCTTCCCTGGGTGCTTATGTGGTAAACTCTAGAGCCTTAATCAGATTTAGGCTCGATCTTCTGGCAATGTGATTTCCATGAGCATAATGACACGGGCACTTCCTGTGGCAGCACATCAGGAGGGTACATGGTCCTGACTGTCACTCTTTCCCTGATTTCACAGTTAATCAATAGCTTCAGGTGTTGTCTGGACTCACGACAGGAAGGCTCCCATCGGCCCCCAACCTAATGGCTGTAGCAGCCATTAGAGAAGGCTTTTATATCTATTATCTCATTAAGAGGTTGCAAAATAGTGTTATAATTCTGCCACTCAGCATGCATTCATTAACTATGAAGAACTTTTTGTGGCTACCTAAAAGGATTATGGGGGAGAGAAGGCCAGGGAGATGTTTGATTCTTTTTATTTTCACCAATTTTCAGACAAATGAATATTTGCCAAGCAGCTTCCAAAATTATGGGTTACCTCTTTAATCTTTGTGCACTTTGTGAATTTTAAAACGAGTAACATATTTCGGTGCATGGCACTTATTACTCTATATGACACTCAGGTTGTTCTGTTTTGGAACTGGGTGGCCTTTACACATTGGTCCTTGTGCCTTTTGACCCAGTCCTAATTGTCTCTGGTATCTGCCTTGCCTTCTACAGTGACAAGCTCTCCCAGGCTCATCTGTACAAATCCAGAGCCAGCCACCTTTCTAGGGAATACTGATTTCTTTCGATAGAAGTCACAGTCTGGACACCGGTTTGGTCACTGGTACTGGGCTGGCCATTGTTTCCGGAATACTGGACTTTAAAATAATTATCCACACAAGTAAAAACCAAGAGCTAGAAGTTTTTAGTTATAAGTTACCTGAGTCACTAATTTGATTTGCTAACCCCATTTAAAAAAAAAAAAAGGAACACCGTCAAACTATTGAAAAATGACTCCCTTAAATGGCAATGATGTCGTAATATGTGTAAGCAAGAATTGCCTCGAATCAACTGGATAAGGAGGCCTGGGTCAGAGCGGTCGTGTGAACCGAGGTTCCAGGAGGTCACAGGCAGGAACAACAGGCCAGTATACTCTGTCAGTACTGGTCACCACATAAGAAATGACAGTGACATCTATGTGTAACTCATCACTGCCTCCAGCACCTGGCCCCTCTGTCCACAATGTCACGTGACCTCATATTTCTTATACACAGAGAGCAATGGCTCTCGACCCTGAACTTTGGTAAAACTTCAGCAACTCGCAGCACAGTTAGAAGAAAGAGAAGCAAAAGTCATGTATTATCCAGTTGTGCTTTCTTGCAAACATCTTCCAAGCTTCTTCTCAGACATTGTGCTTCCTGTCCTGGGGTGGTCTCAACAGTGCTAAGTGTCTTTCTCATAAGAAGTTATGGTGATAACAGACAGTGACTTTTGATGCTTTTGTTTGGTTTTTTGTTTTGTTTTGTTTTGTTTTTCGAGACAGGGTTTCTCTGCATAGTCCTGGCTATCCTGGAACTCACTCTGTAGACCAGGCTGGCCTCGAACTCAGAAATCCACCTGCCTGTGCCTCCCAAGTGCTGGGATTAAAGACGTGTGCCACCACTGCCCGGCGACTTTTGATGCTTTTATCAAGTTACCATTTCATAAGTTAAGTCTCTTGAAATATAAATTGTCCATGGCATCCAAAAATCCTGCCACCTATCAGGGGGCATCAGAGGAGCACTCAAGCTGCCTGGGCACTGAGATGCCACCATTAGGGTTAGACACTGGTTTGGAAGGACACAGAATGCAGTGTGTGGTGAGCCCAGGTAGAGCAGTGAGCAGGGAAAGGTAGGACCAGCTCTAACCCTGACAGAAGAACAGACCAGGGAGGAAGCCCAGGGGAGGCTGATTGAGGAGGGCAGTTCTGGCCACCCAGAGCAGACTTCATCCACTCAGTGCTGATGAAATGTTTAAGTGAATCTAGGCTCTGAAGAGGCCCATGCCCTCAAGGGTTCAAAAGGAAGGCAACTCGGTTGTTCTTGAAGAGGACAGAGACGGCTACTGTAGCAGTCTGCATGACAAGGTTTGTGGCTAGGCCACCAGAGTACTTAGGACAGGGTAGTCCTTTTCTCTCTACACGTCGCCATTTCTGTGGTCCACTTTTCCACCCTCCCTCTTTGTGGTCCACCAGCCTTGGCCCAGAGAGAACTGAACTGTGGAGAGCCGCACATAAAAGAGCTAACCTACAAAATAAAAGACTTAGGGTGGCTTTCCTACCTTGTCTCAAGAGGCCATATTCTTAGTGTTCTCGGGAGCGAGCTGGTATTGGGCACCGACTGTGACAGGATGAACCCACGAGGGCTCTGCAGATCGATAACGGGGTCCAGATGCAGAACGCTAGTCCGTGTACCCTGTACTCTGGCTCAGTGACTCCTCTTCGCTCCCCTCAAGCCTCTGCTCTTGCCACCTCCCTCTCAGCAAAAGACCCTCCTCCCTCCCACCTGCAACCTCCATTCACAGCAAAGACTACATCCTTCCTCTAGCAGTCTCTTTTTTTCTTTCCCATCTCCTGACCGACTGCCAGCTTTCTCAGCCAGGAGAGGCTGTAAATCAGTGGTTCTCAATCTTCCTAATACTGTGACCCTTTAATTCGCTTCCTCATGTTGTGGTGACCCCCAACTATAAAATTATTTTTTGTTGCTACTTCGTAACTATAATTTTGTTATTCTTATGATTTGTAATATAAATATCTGTGTTTTCCAATGGTCTTAAGTGGCCCCCCTGTTAAAGGATCGTTTGTGACCCAAAAGGGGTTCCGAGCCCCTTTTTTCACAGGTTGAGAACCACTGTATACTGTATCATACTTTCTCAGCCTTGACTGAGGCCCAGTCATCACTTCCAAAGAACAAGCTGGTCATCCTGTGACAGGCACACCAGTGCCTCTTACAGGCCTCAGACCTTTCAACGCTTGGTGTTGGCTTCCATTAGGCATTTCTTGTTGGTTTCCCTAGCTCCCACCATACACACACAAAAGACCACCCCGAGACAGTTCCCCAAGCCCTAGTTTACATGCCTGCTGCAGGTCTCCCCTGCAGAGTAGGCAAATGAATATTCTAGTCCCTGTGTCAGACAGTACAACTCTAAGGTGACTCTCGAAGGGTCCTGGGGGGGGGGGGGGGATGAAGTCCGGCTTGAAAGCAGGCTTATTGGTGTTCCTTCATTGACCACCTTCCCAGTCCCTGTAACATCTCCCTGCTGTTATGTCCCTTGTACCTTCAAAGAGATACTTGTATTCCTTATCCAGGTTTGTTTCTGGGGAATCCAAACTGAGGTGACATCTAAGCAGCTAGCTTAGAGCTCCAGTAGACAAACTGCAGGGCCTGTCTTCACCTTTGACTGAACTGGCCTTTGGTGAGTGTCTTCCCTTTCATGAAATACCCCGTGACACACTATGTTCTTGATCTCCATTCCACTGGCCACTCATTTCCAATCACATATACAGACTTGTTTTTACTTGGCTTTGTTGATGTAACCTACATCAGTGCCTGCACTTCAG
This sequence comes from Arvicanthis niloticus, assembly GCF_011762505.2. Lineage (NCBI taxonomy): Eukaryota > Metazoa > Chordata > Mammalia > Rodentia > Muridae > Arvicanthis > Arvicanthis niloticus. The sequence continues at coordinate 18,853,192 of NC_133437.1, forward strand.
GTGAACTACCACCACAGCCTCTACCTTAGGACATTTTCATCTGTTCATCTGTGGATGTGCCAGGAATTAAATTCAGAATCCTGTACAGACTGAGCAAGTGCCTCCCAGCCTGAAGTTTTCATTCTTCTTTTTTCATTCTTCTTTTTCTTTCTTTCTTTCTTTCTTTCGTTCTTTCGTTCTTTCGTTCTTTCGTTCTTTCGTTCTTTCTTCTTCTTCTTCTTCTTCTTCTTCTTCTTCTTCTTCTTCTTCTTCTTCTTCTTCTTTTCTTCTTCTTCTTCTTCTTCTCCTTCTCCTTCTCCTTCTCCTTCTCCTTCTCCTTCTCCTTCTCCTTCTCCTTCTCCTTCTCCTTCTCCTTCTTCTTCTTCTTCTTCTTTTTTGACAGGGTTTCTCTGTATAATCCTGGCTGTCCTGGAACTCACTCTGTAGACCAGGCTGGCCTCGAACTCAGAAATCTGCCTGCCTCTGCCTCCCAACTGCTGGGATTAAAGGCGTGCGCCACCACCGCCTGGCCATTCTTCTTTATCTTAAAGTTAATTTTTAATTGTGTGTGTGTGTGTGTGTGTGTGTGTGTGTGTGTGTGTATCAGTGCTGGTATGCTCCTAGACACCCAAGGCATTAGACCCCTTATAGCTGGAGTTACAGGCCATTATAAGCTGCCTGACATATGCACTGGAAACCAGATTTGACTCTGCAAGGGCAGCACAAACTCTTTCTGGCTGAGCCATCTCTGCAACCCCAAAGTTGTCATTCTTACAAGTGATGGAAGTATTGTAAGGAAGCAAATGGAAAAGCTATCACAGGACAGTGGGAAGCCATGATGTTAGTGTGATGGAGAAGGGAAGACTATGGTTGTTTGATCAGAGGCAGACATCCACACACATCCACTTAGTCTATGTTCAGGGAAAGTCTCTCAGGAGGAGCCGATGGAGCTGAGACCTCCATGGTAAGAGAAAGAAAACCACAAGGAGGCTATGTCAGGGCCTCCTGGGCAGAGGGACTTGAGGAGAGGTGAGTTCTATGTCCTGGGAGCAAAAGAAGGCCACCACAATCGATCGATCGTCATGTGAGCATTGGTAGAAGAGTTGCAAAGGCCAGGGTGGGGAGAGGTAGGAGGTTCTTTCTGAACAGGGAAAAGTAGATTAGACCGTGGTTCCTGGGCTTACCCGCCTGAACAGCCAACAAACCAGAAGCTTGTGAGCATTCTCAAAAGTGGAAGAGAAAGCTCCTCATGTCTGTACACAATTATGGTTCTCACAGAGAAGCAAAAAGACCCTAGACCAGGAACAGCTGATAAATGAAAGAACTGGCGTGGACCATTATTCTGTTTCAAGTAGAAAAATAAAACCCAAAGCAGCTCTACAAGGTGACAATTTATGGTGCCGGAAATGTCTTCAGAAGTCTTTTTAGAGTTAGGTGTTGACTGTTTATGGAAGGTGTAAAATTCTTATCATGCCAGTGTTTTATGAAGAGAGGAGTTGGCAGCTCCTTTAAGCCCGATCCCTGTTCTTGGGAAATGTGCGCTTTCCTTTATTTATTCATATTGTTTCCAGTCCATCAAAAACAGACGAGATGTAACAGGACAGTCCATTTGTACCATTCTGTTTGGAAATAACGGTGAGAAGCACTTCATGGCTGTCAGCGCCCCACCAGTGTGGCTCCCAAGCCCCCCTCCACATTCAGAAGCCTTCCTGGCTTCGTGTTCAGCTTTGTAATCTGCTTCCATTTCCACCACGCTGGGAGAAGCATCCCTTTAAAATTCAGAGCTATGCAAAGGGCAAGAAGAGGGGTGAAGATGATATATCCAGAAGCCCCCAAAGAGGCGGGAAGGCAGAGACTCTCCCCCGTTTAAGGATGAGCTTGATGAAAGAGTTAGGAAAGGCGAGCCTTTCCAGATCTGCAGACCTGCAGAACCATATGCGTGCATTAATTAAGGCTGTGGGAAGGAGGAGGCATCCGAGGAAATAACAAAGCTGCAGTGTATGCGTGCAATGATTTTTCATTCTGTTTCGCTTCAGCTCTGCCCCTGCAGCAGAGGATCTAATCAATCTGCCGGCTATTAAGTTTGTTAATTGATAATGCATACTAATTAGGCTCTGCGCACTTACTTAAGAGACCCTGCTAAGGTGATTGTAGGCACACGTCCAAATGGAGTTTAAAGTATTCTGTGTGCGGTTAAAACTCATCAACCAGAATAGATGGATTTTATATTATAACAGAAGGCACAACATACCTGTAAGTATTTAATGTATTGCACACTTATCCATTATTACATATTTTAACTCTACACAATAATTAAAAATGTAGAAACAGCTACTAAAAACTATAACTAAGTCGCCCTGGCGAGGGCGTGAGGAAATGTCAGCGAGAGAGCTATTTTCTCATCAAGGTAAATGTTTAATTTTCTCATTTGTATTTGGGAATGGTCAGGGGGAGTGAGGGTGGAAACTGTGTGTGGCGAGGCTCAGTGAATTGCGTGGCCATCGGAGGCTCCACCAGCCGCGCGTGGCGGGTGCTGGTGGTCATGTTTCCAAGGTCAGCCCTCCAGAGACTGCCCAGCTGACCCATAGAAACACATTATCTGGGAGCTCAAGGTCGAAACACGTTTATCAACCATAAAATTGGATGCTGTCACTTTGGGGGTGGACTGAAGAGGACACCAGGCATCCAGCAATGTCCCTGGAGAGAATGGTCTCCAAGAAGGTGGCTTAGTCCTCTCCATGGAGATTGACTAAAAAGGACACCAGGCATCATGCAAATATTGTTTGTTCCCCCGGAGTGTGGCTAGTCCCTCTCTGCACCCAAGGTGAATCAGTTCTGGTTTGGTTTCTAAAGATGTGTCTAAGGGGTCAAAAGAAATTTTTTTTTTCAAATCTATATGTTGTCTCCTGAGGCTCTGACTAATTTCTTAGATGTTTGAAAGGGTTAAGGACCAGCCTTTGGCTCAGGTCACAAAGGGAGGCTTGAGGAGGCCAACATTTCCTTCCATACCCTGAAATCTCCACATTCTCTTGGATGGTTCAGACTCACCTCTCAGGGTCTTTATTCCAGGCTTGGTATTGGGAACATCATGATGAAGCAGATGGGTGGCATCCCTGCCGTTCACACAGCTGGGAGGCCAGCAAATGGTTGTCCACTTGTACTGGTTTGTTCGTTAGCCTGCCCTCCCTCCCTTCTTCCCCCCCTCTCTCCTTCCCGCTCCCTTTCTTTCTCTTCCTTTCTGTGCTCTCACCCCATCCCCTCCCCCAACTTTCCCCATTCCCTCCACCCCACTCGCCCAACTCCCTTCCCCCCACACTCCCACTCCCTCAGTTCCCCACCCCCACCCCACTCCCAACAGCCCTGTCTGGCCTCAGACTCAGTATGTCTTAGGATGACCTTGAACTTCTCTAGGTATGTCTTCCTATACGTCCGAGTGCTGGCATTATAGACTTCTTTCATGTCTGACTTACACGGTGTTGAGGATAAACCCAGAGCGCTATGCACCCTGCCCACTGGGCTACAGCTCTGGCCTCCAGGAGAAGAAGCTTTCTAAAATTGAAAAACAAAACAAAACAAAAAACCCCCAACCTATTCAGGCTCACTGAAAATTGCTAATTCTTCCAGACTGAAGTCCAGATCTGTCAGATGAAGTCATGAGTTTCCACCTTTATCTCTTGAGTGGATCTCTTTTCAAAAAAAAAAAACATATTTTTGAGGAACTTCTAGATTTCAAGCCTTGTACAGAGTGCTTCATATACTTCAGAAATCCAGACAAACACGGTCCCAACTACTGGGGCAGACTCGAGCCGAAAATCTGTCCACAAGTTTGGATGCCAGGCCATTTGATTCCCCAGGGCTTCTGGGTAGAAGTTTAAAATGACACTCTGCTTGGTTCTCTCCCTCAGAGAATGGTGTTCCTATAGAATTATTAGCAAATGGTCTTATGTTTTAAAAAACATGGGAGGTGCCATTTATAAAAATCAAAAGGTTTTCTCTACGAACTAGAATTTTAAAAATAAGAGCAGGCTGGGTTGTTAAAGGCTGGCTCAACCAAAATATAAAAGTAAGGGTGGGAAATGAGCTTCTTCAGAAGCCCTGGAGCTGAGGGAGGAGTCTGTCCTGTTAGCACTCCTTAGCAAACCTAGAGTTCCCACAAACAGAACTGTGAATGGTGGCGGAGGCCTTGGCCTGGATTGTGTGCATTTAATTAACAAATGAATTGCGCTCCTACTGCTCGACCACCGAACCCGAAGTGGCTTTGTTTTTGTTTTTTGTTTTTTTTTAGCTATTTTGTGATGATTGAGTTCAACGATTCTGTGTGGGGAAAATTAATTCTGAATAGTTGATTGTAAGAGAGAAAAAAGTAACTGAAGGACCACTCTGCTTAGGAGCTGAACATTCTTGGGCAAACCGTGCAACACAGGCTTGGGGCTGATAAGGAGACTTCAGAGACAGAATAAGGCCTTCCCAAGGAGGATTCATACTAGCAGGAAGCCTGAGTCTCCGGAGGAGACTGAGCGCAGAGTCGGAAAGCTCTCCACAGCTGCATTCCATGAGTGCAGTCATTAGTCTTTAGGATCAGAGCGGTAGTTCCTGGGAGCATGTTAGTGGCATCAACATTATCCATCCTTCTTGAACCAAATGATGAGATTAGATTAAATTTTCTCAGGCAGTTAAAAGCTATGTATACAATTGTCTTTCTTCCTCACCAAGGCCCAATAGCAATATCTTGATGTGTTAATGTTATCATTTGGAAAATGAATAATTTTCTAAAGTGGATTGAAAACTAGGTCCCAGGTGAAGGGTGAAGGGGGAAAATGAATAAACCTTAGGTGTACCACATTTTCCCACAGAAATGAAGTCTTATTCATTAAGGCTAGAATTATTGGCAGTGTCGCCGAGGAACGGTTATTTTCTGGGCTTTCACTACAGTGAACATCTCATCCTTTCATTTTTACTTGTATGTATGAATCGAGAGGGTAATTAAGGATCTAAAATCTACCAGACAGTGTGCGCTAACCTCTATAGCCAATGATCCTAGATTTTTGGTGAAGCAGCTAACATGCCGTTAGATTTTGTTATTATTTTTGTTGTTTCTATCATAGTAAGGGCCTGCAGAAAGACAGTTACACGTGGTCTTTTGGAGATTTGGGCTCCTTATATTTGGTGGCGTTCTCTTCCTCCAAGGCCTCGGGGCTTGCCATTGGATCCTGTGTGCTTAGTTCAAGGAGGGTGGTTATCGGTGAGCTAGAAGGGACACATGGGCAGAAGTTACACTGGATGCATCTGGCTCTGAGAATCCTGGAAAGATCACCTAGCCGAGGAGGAAAGGAGAAACTGTGGTGAACAGCTAGAATCTGCTACATAGATGATCCAAAGAATGTCTCAAGAGATTGATCTGTGACCAAGGACAGCAAGTCTTCCCTACACTCAAAGCACCGAGACTTTAACTGTCACAGAGCTGTCACATTGTGTGAGCTATCCCCTCAGGAAGCATCTCTGACCTGAATGATGGGGCTTTACACAAGGCCGTCCAGTGAGAATTCCAAGGACCAGCTCATTCTGGAGAATAGCAATGTGCCCAGCCCACCGCAGCTCGTTCTCTCGTGAGCCGAAGCGTGGTGGGTGTGTGCAGCCACTCCATCCACCTGAGCCCCTTTGAAGGCTCCTGTTATATGAAGAACATATCTTTGGCCCACTACTCCACCAACAACCCATCAATATGGCATTTTTCTGAACATCAACATCCTCAGTTTAGGGTCAGAAGATGTAGTTAGATAACTCCCTGGTGACTGTGAGTTGGCAGATGCTAACTACAAAGAGATCTAACGTCTCTCCCACGTTTTGAGGGACTTTGGTTTGGACCCAGATTACAACTCTGCCCATGTAAATCACTTCATAAGAAGTAGTACTTTTTTTTAACAGATAATTGTGATTTTATTTTTTTTCTTTTTTTTTTTATTAGATATTTTATTTACACTTCAGATGGCATCCCCTTTCCCCACTCCCCCCCATCCCCCTTAGGAAACCCCTATCCCATGCCCCCTTTTCCTTTTTTGCATTTATACATTTTTTTAAAAATAATGTTAACCATAGGCTTTATAAGTTTGGAATTGTTCAATCAGAGGTGTAACCCACTGACCAACCTAGATATAACAACTATCTTTGACTGGTGGAGATACTTGAACCTCTGCCTCCCTGTTTCCCCCCTCTTTCTCTCTTTCATCACCTAGCTTCTCCTCTCTTTCTTCTTCTCCTCTTCTTACTCCTTTTCTTCCTCTCAGTACTCCTCCTACCTTAGCTCCTCCTACACATCACCCTTCCTGTTAAAATGAAACTTTCTCTCAAAATACAATTAGAACATAATTATGCCAATTTGTACCAATGAGGTACAGGATAGTCCTAATACCCTGTCCATCCTTTTGTTGACTAACCAGCTCCTCTGTCATCTATCCTGACTAAAACATTTAGTTCTGAACCTGGCTTTAGGATGAATGTCAGCTGACGACCATCCACTCAAGTCTTTTCTCTTAAGGTCAATAGCTATATGTTTTCAACCCCGTCAGAAATCCAGAATGACTGAGTTAACTATAATTGTGGGGAAGTAGTACATTTTACATGAGGGTTGGCGACACAAATCTGTAATCCCAGCATCCAGGAGATAGAAGGATCAAAAGTCTTAGGCTAGTATTCCCGGCTCTCTAGCCAGATGGGCTCGAAAAAACAGAAAGAAGGGAGAAAAGGAGAAGGAAGGAGGGGAGGGTGGGGAGGAAGAGGAGGAAGAGGAGGAGGGAGAGAAGGAGAAAGCTGCTTTTTAAACATTAAATAAAAAGGCAAGTATTTTCTTTACTATAAAATTCACCAGTTGAATTCATTTAATAATAAACTTCTTCATGGTAGCCAAATATCGACTGATTTAAAACATCTTAGATATCTCAGTAGTGCCTAACATACCACACACAGTGTTCTAAAGGATGGGGAGTACCAGTGTGGCCTGTTGTAAATGACATTTTTCTTTATTTTCAACCACAGAAAGCTGCTCATATTATTTTGGCTTCGTACCATATTTTATAATTTATCACATATAAAATCTTTATTGTTCAAGTTGGTGCAGTAGAAATTAAGATGTTTAATTAGGAAGCTAGTTTTTGAAAATAAACTTTGTTATAAAAACAAACTTGCAAAAATAAAATCACACACTAAAATTAAGCCGATTTAAAGTCTGGAAATTGTATGTTTCAAGTAGAAATGCTAAGTAAATGTATATAAATTTGATACTTTATTTACTCCCAAACTGAACTAGCTTAAATAAGCTAGAGAAGAAGCCACAGAAGAAGAGAAGGAAAAGGAAGAAGAGGAAGAGGAAGAGGGAGAGGGGGAAGAGGAAGAGGAAGAAGAAGAAAAAGAAAATCTTGGGTTATTTGTCAATTAATAGGCAGGTAAAATAAAAACTATTGACTTTCAGCTCATTTTTACTGTCAATTAAATTATGTTCATTTTACATTTTAAAATGAAGATAAATGATTATCACTTTTATGAAATATGAAACATTAACTCAAATTATCCCAAAACAATGCATATTGTGTAGTACTCGGAAAGGAAGTGACTTTCTGAATTGATGCCCTAGTGTGGACAGCACATCTGAGTTAGTCTGGATAGCATTTGGCTGAGTGAGTGTGGAACAGCTCTGAGGCAAGGTGGCTCAGACCTACTGTGGGTGGGGCGGGTCCCTCAATCTTCTGACCAACCATTCCTAGCATAGACTTTGCACATTCTATGGAGAAAATATGATCGTTGCGACTCTAGGCGCTGTCTACATTGGGAGGAGAAAAAGGAAGGGTTGGTGGAAAAGCTTTCTTAAAAGCCTTACTGGACGGGTCACAGTGGTGGGCACCTTTTGTCCCAGCAGTTGGGAGACAGAGGCAGGTGCATCCTAACCAGTTCAGGATCTGGTCTACATAATGAGCTCTAGGACACAGGGCTTGGGTGGGGGGAGAGGGAGAACGAGGGAAGGAAGAGGAGAGGAGAGGAGAGAAAAGGAAAGAGGAGCAGAGCAGAGCAGAGAAGAGAGGAGAGGAGAAGAGAGAAGAGAAGAGAAAAATAACAATTAGAAAAACAACCCCCGAAGCCCATGTCTGCGCATGCTTGTGGTATCTTAACTCTCCTCCTGTCCTGTTCCTGCAGGCTGCTTCAGTGGGGATTTGCCAGCTGGCTTCCAGAAGACAGTGCAGCACTTTTGTTTTGGGAGACCAATGGAAGGCACCAGAAAAGGATGGAAGGTGGGAAAATGGTGAGAGGGAGCAGCTTATTTCTCTAGACCTTTCTCTGAATTGGCTAAAGCTTGGCTGTGCCCTTTACAGGAGCCCCGTGCTGGTCAGTCAGCGCAGGAACCCGGACTGTGGCTGTGGAGACAGGGCAAGCAGCCTGTCTCTGAGCTCCAGATCCAGCTGAATTCATTTCTATTTAGATGGAACTTTAAGTGAACGGAGCTCTTCAGTCCTTCTGGCTTATGGTATGTGAAGTCTTCACTGGCCATGTGTTTCCCTGTCCCTTATTCATTTCTTCTTACGATGCTGTGAACATCCACAAGTCACCACCCAAATCTATACACTGACAATAATTTATATTCACCCGAACTCCTCTCCTCTCCATCCCCTTGCTCCCGTAAGAGAGTCATGAGCATAACGTATGTATTTATTTTGCATGTGTAGAATATGCTTATTATCTCTGAGTATTTATTTTAATCAATCTGTAACTTCATCAACATGCATCATAAATGCCTTCCATATACCTGCAGATAACATCTAGGGCCTGATTTATTTTAAGTATGTCATGTGATACTCAGAGCTACTGTGTTCTTGCACTGTGTTGTTACAATCCATCCTTATCACTTCTGTGTGCTATTCCATTATTCATCGATCCTCACGCTGACGGGTATTTGAGTCTTTTGTGAGTTTTCCAATTGGAAGTAACATTGCACTGAGATCACTCCTACACGTTGTTTTATTTACCTGTATGGGAATGTCTCTTAGCTGTGCTCCCAGGAAGGGAGTACATATGTTCATTTTTACAAAATAATACCTCATTGTCTTTTCAAAGTAGCTGTGTAATTTTTACTCTTATAGTGATATATAAGAAACCTCTTGGTCCCCATAACACTTGGTGGCATTAGGCTGGATTAATTTTGCATATTAGATTTATAAATGGTGTCTCAGTGTAGTCTTGATTTATTTGGGGGTTATATGATAATACCAAGTTTTGCTATATAGTTCATGCTGGCCTGTAACGTACAAGTGATCCTCCTGCCCCACCCCTATCCCTGAGTTCTGGGGTTATAGGGACATGCCACCACATTTGGCTTGGATTTGCATTTCTCTAATTATTAATGAGAATGATAGGTAGCTTAGTTCCTGGATGCACCTTCTCATCTGTGCAGATCTCTGGCCATTCTAAAATTAGAGTTTTCTTTTCTTCCTCCAATAATGGTAGGTCCGGCAGACAGAAATCCAGCGATGTCCTAGAGGATTCTAACACAATTAGTAAGCTTCATCCAAGGTCATACACAAAGTTCTTCTTCTCAGAAACGGAGGGAGACATTCTCTTTGAGCGTGCATGAACATTCCTGGGAGCAATGGTGTGTCTGGTCAGGTGATGCCATACATTTAAAGAGTAGCCAGCATGGCACAGCTACAAGTCTGGGACCAAAGCATGTTTAAAAGACACCCTCAAATGTTGGGAAATCTAAAACTATTTCTAAATGACTCACCTTTAAAAAAATCATGGTAACATCCTCATCACCAGAACCGGAACTCTTACTCTATCCAAGAGCAGAGCTACCTGTTAAAGGGCTGGCCCTCCAATCTCACCCGAGTGTGTCCTGTGGTTCTTCATGTACCACATTCCTCAGAATTTACAAGGAAACCCACTTTCTCTGCAACTTTTAAGAGTTCTATGATAGCACATGTGTATCTTTACCATACCGACTCATTCTCTCACTCTTCAGATACCAACTGGGTATATGAACATCTACCCAGTTTCCAACATTTCAATTTTAATACTGACTACCTGAGGTTAGAACACTGATTAGCTGGGGTTAATATGGCCTTCACAGTAAAGGGCTCGTCTAACAAACAGCACTCACACAGATGTCAATCACACACAGTAGGTCTACAAGTCAACCCATACTTCTGTTCAAGTTGACTGTAGGCTAGAGGTCCTCAAGGCCCCCCTGTGATCACTTAGCTGCCATGGCTCACAGAAGGAGAGAGGCACGTTTATTGGTTTATTATAAAGGACACAGAAGAGGTCACAGATGAAGAGACACACGGGCAGGAACCGGATTGGTCCCTGTATAAGACCTTTCATCTGCATAGCTAGGGTATGCGGTCCTCCTGACACAGGGACATATCCGCCATTCTGGAAGCTCTCTAAAGCAGCTTTTAAAGAGGTTTTTATGAAGGCTTCCTGGTGTAGGAAGGTTGACCACAAGCCCAGACAAAGGGTGGGGCTGAAACTGAAGGTCCCAATCTTCTAACTGTGGCTTGGTTTTACTTGTGACCGTAAAGTGTTTAGGCCAGCGCTTCTCACACTTCCTCATGCTGTGACCCTTTAATACAGTTCCGAGTGTTGTGGTGACCCCCCCCCCCCAGCCATAAAATCATTTTTGCTGATACTTCATAAAACTGTAATTTTGCTACTGTCATGAATTATAATGTAAATATCTGATATACAGGGTATCTGATATGTGACCTCCGTGAAAGGATCATTAGACCCGCCCCACAAAGGGGGTTTGACCCACAGGCTGAGAACCACTGGTTTAGGGGCTCCCCCAATCATCTCTCTGGTGGACCAACAAATCATTATCATGAAGGAATTAGAAAGGGTGTTGGAGGTCCATGGCAGGAACTGGAATGAAAGATCTCATGTAGAACAAAAAATCCTCCTGACATACCTATCGTTTAAGGAGATGGGAGGGGCTTCCAGAGCTGTGTGCAAGGAACTAGGAGTTAAAAGCAAGCTAACAGGACAGGTTGTGTCTCAATGCCCCACTGAGAGCTGAGACTCTTACTCCACTCTCAGAGGTATTTCTCCCATAACCTAAACCCAAAGAAAGAAATAGTGATGTTTCTAGAAATTACCTTTTAGGCTAACCAGTCCTCAGCCCTTCCTAGGGGAAGGACACATTGTTTACACATCGAGATGCCTGCTCTGCCCCCAGCCCATGCCATGCACGGGGATTTTCACTGTACGGTTGGCCTGGAGGAGCTTTTCTTATGTGAACACCAGCCATCCCCACTTTAAACTTGAAGGAAACAACAGAAAGTCTTTCCCTCTGGTCACACAGCTTACAGTTTATCAACGGTTTATATGGGAGTGGCTCATTAATCAGACCTTCTTTAAATGACAGAAAATCCATTTTCTCCTGCGACATAAGCCTAGATTTTGCCCAACTTGCAGTTCCGTTAAACCGAACTCAGTAGCAGCAAAAAAATAACCTACAAACAAGATCATGGCTTCCCAGCGCCTGCTGCCTACCACCCAAGGAGAGCCATCTAGACAAGACTCACTGAGAGCCAGTGAACTTTAACCTTTGAACTACACAATTGGAGGGGTCCACTCTAACCCCTGATTGGGTCTCTACCGACTTTTACTTAATATTCTTTATTTTCTCCATCTTTCTTTTCCCCCCTTACCTCTTGATTTATCTTTTCTTCTTCTGATTGTTTGTCTAGGCTGGGCATCAAACCTGTTCTCTCATTTATGCTTGACAAGAACTCCACCCCGAGTGTCTGTATTTTCCTCCTTGGAGATTTATGAATTGGGTAAACTCAGAAAACACCAAACCTGGATCCACCTCTGAATATGGATGCTATCAGAATACACAATGCTAGGATCCGTGAAGAAGCCCTAGGCTGCCCTCAGCCTATGCCACAAGAGGCTGCCCTGACTTAGAATTTGGAAGATGCCCAGGAATACTTCCGTTCTTCCTTCCGTGACCTTTACCCTCCTGTGCTGAACATTCAGAAGAGGAGACGTAACGTGAAAACAATAGCATTAATTGAAACAGTTACTTTTCTTGCAGAATTTTTGAAAAGGCGATAGATTGTATTTCCTGGAGAATAAATGCTAGGTTTAGCTTCAGTGGATGGATAATGAGGACAGATGTCAGGAAACTATGTTGGGCCGGCCTCAACCCTACAGGCTGAGCTAAAAGGCCACAAAAGGGTCATAGTCAGATCACACACCGGCTTAGCACAGTGGCTCTAGTGGTATCGACATCTGGGCCCTTAGAACTGGAGAAAGGCCACCAACTCATTTGACAAAAGCCACCGAACATCTGTCAGTATGGAAATCAGCTCTCTTAGCTGACCCCAATGAGAATTCAATGACAGCCCCACAATGCACGGCGTCCCCTCTATCACCGGGAGGAGCAGGCGCCACCCAGAGCTATCCCACTGAGACGCGATGCTCTCTAAACTGTATCTACCTGGCACAATGTGAGCAGGGCAGTCCTTCCCCTCGGTTTCTCTCCAATCTGCTGTATGACATACACAGGTTGTGGTGACACATGCCTGCCTGTAACCCCAGCACAGTGGCTGACGGAGACAGGAGGATTAAAAATTCAGTTCTTCTTGTTTACAAAAACAGGTTTGCAGCTGTTCTTGTTTACAGAGGGAGTTTGAGGGTAGCCTGGGCTACATGTGAGCCTGTCTCAAAGCAAAATGAAGCACAAAACACAGTAAGAACACAAAAAAATCTGTGAGTCTTGGAGAGATCCTGTATGGGTGAGAAGAGTGTACCTATGCAAGCAGTTGAACCAGCCTTGGATATAAATAATTCCAAAGAGGACGGCCACTCTCCCATATCCACACAAGGATCTGAGCTCAAGGGCTCTAACTTAAATTGCTCTCTTGTGTTCTCTGTCTCTGTATCTCTCCATATCCCCCACCCCGTGTGTGTGTGTGTGTGTGTGTGTGTGTGTGTGTGTCTTATTTCAGAGTCTTTGAGGCAGTGTTATTAACTGGTGTGAAATTAACCCTTATTAGCGTGCTTCTGAATATAATACATTTAGATCTAGGCAGGAGGTGGCCTCACTGTGGGGCCTGTACTTTAAAGTCCCCAACTGTGTCAGCCAACAAACACTTGGGACCAGGTGCTCAGTGGTGACAGCGAATACTCAGCTTGTCCTCATCCATGTGCTGAGAATATGGTGTGTTGTACAGTGCTTTTCACCTTCAGAGGTGGGACAATGTGACATAGAGACAAAGTTAGTGGCTGGAATGCTTCAGCAAAAGAAACAACAAATTAATAAACTTGTCAGATCCCTCCTGTCATAACTGCGAGGGGCTTGGGCATGGTGGAGCACTGTTTCCCAGGGGTGTTGGCCATGCTCACCCTCGTTTCTTCTTGCTGCAGGGGAGTACCAGTCTTGGACTCATGGGTGAGAGCTTGTGGGTTAAGGAACAGTTTGAGGAATTAACTCATTCACATTATTCTTAACACGTACATATTTAAATTTTTGCCACAATTTAGGCTGCCTTGTAAGTTTAAGAAATGAGTTTGAATTTTAGAAGAGAAATACATTTGGAAAAATATGCATGCAATATTATTTTTATTTGAATTTAAATGTTTGAAAGCTATTGGAATATCTATCCTCTATATACAATTATGGCCTACCATTTAGTCTTTAAGTTTTTAAGTCATTAAGTTTTTACTGTTGATAGAACACAAAATACATTAAAAGATTGATTATTTCAGTATCTTCAGCAATTAAGTTGTAATGAAAGGAAAGAATTTCATTTCTTTATGAATTTAATTTGTTACATAGCCAAATATCACCAGCCTGCCAATGGGATATTCCAATATTTATCATAATAATTAGATTTAGCAGTCTTTGATATATGTATTTTATATGATTTTAAGTCATACACAGGTTAGATTTTGGCATATTATTTCCATTATTTCATTGTAGCATTGTTGTCAAGGTAGAAAAAAGTCACATTTTCTTTAAGTTGCTAGCTTCTTTTATAACTTGCAAATATAGAAACATATGGACCTTTACTTGACCTGTTCCCTTGGGGTTTACAAAAGATGACCCAATCATAAGGTTTATATTATATTAAAATATAACTGTATTATGTATAATTTATATAATTATATGTCATATGTTGTGGAAAATGCTAAAACCGAGCTGCCGACTCTGCTGCCTCCACAGCTAGCCCCACGCAGTGACCGATCACAGTCTTCCCAGCTCCAGTTTGCTGCCTCAGTGTGGCCAGTACCCTCTCAACCATAATCCCCTTGTGGCTGGCGGTCCCACCTTCCAGGAACCCAGTAAAACAGAACTCTAGAAACTTATAATTAATCAGTCAGATTTGTATATCAATACATTCTCAATTCACAAGACGCTCACACAATAATTTCATGGTTCAATTGATAGCGGTATAAGCTACCCACCTAGATTAGACAAGTTATTCTACTTATTCTATCTCTATATGAAAACATACCTACCTGTGGATATTTAAAGCCTTGCTGGCTCTGAGTCATCCTGTTTGATGCCTCCCATCTTGCTCTCCTCCCTCCTGAGTCTCTCTCTCTCTCTCTCTCTCTCTCTCTCTCTCTCTCTCTGTCCCCCCTGCGCCCCACCCCTACACAACTCTTAGCTCCGCCTTCCTTTTCCCTGTCCAATTACAGGCCTCCTGCTGCACTAATGTTTAAATATATTGGACAGAGAGAATCCTGCCACAATCATATAATTATATAATATATAAATATATTATATTAAAATATAAAACAATTATATTAAAATATGAGAAAAAGATTTTTTAAAAAATAGGAGTGGAGAAGAGAAGGCGGGAAAGAGGAAGAGATAGGGAAGGCATACTAATGTGTAGTAAGATTTTTTTAAATTAAAGTTTTTTTTTAAATTGTATTTACTTTCATAGTATGTGTAAGTTTGCCTAAATGTTTCTGGGTACCACATGTATGCAATGTTTGAAGAGGCCAGAAGATGGTGTCAGATCCCCTGGAGCTGAAATTCAAGATGGCTGTGAGTGGCCATGTGGGTGCTAGGAATGGGATCCCCATCCTCTAGAAGAGCAGCCAACACTCTTAACCTCTAAGCCATCTCTCCAGGTCCTGTGTAATTGAATTTTGCAGTGTCTCCCTGTAGCAATTGTTCTCTGCTTTCCGAATTCTCTCAGTGCTTGGCTTGGATGAACCTTTTGACTTCCCACTGCTTTAGATCTGCTTCTTGTCATAGCAGGTACCACAACGGGGGGCTGGGGGATATGAATACTGGAGACGTTTTTGTATTTTTTGTAAAAAAAAAAAAATAAATAAATAAAAGTAAAAGAATACAGCAATGACAAAACAAATTAAAACAAAACAAAAAACCAACCTGATGCACACATGGAGAGTGAATTTGAAACACACCACAGCCAAGCTGTTTCTAAAGACTGATTTGACACTTTAGGGACTATCACACACAGTTTGAAGCCCTGATTAGGGCACCTGGAAACAGAACATTCTTTTGGTGGCAAATGTCATATTACGTTTTTAGGGCATTATGTCAATTTGGTATTTCACGTATTATTAATAATGCCTCATTACATAAAATTATTACTAAACTGGCAATTAAGTGAATGTGAAGGACCCATATGCTAAACTGCTGATAACATTTCAATTACAAATTTCACATCAGATGTCTTCTAGTGTACATAACAACGGTACCAAGCAACCTTCTGGTCAGAACCACTGTGTTTTGCAGCACGGGGTATTGGCATGAATAGGAAGCCTTGTGTGCCACTGAGGCTTCTTGGTTGACTTTTCTATGCCCTCCTTTGCTTTGAATAATGACACAGACACCTTTATATTTATTAGTAAGCTTCAGGCAGTATAGCTGGGCAGATTCTGAGCTATTCTAACCGGGCTACACTGGCCTGGACTACTTCCCAGCCACTTTACTTGATGTCTTGTCTCCTCTGGCAATTCTTTCTTCATTCATGTCCCAGTGAGTACCACTAGAGACACTCCTCTCCTTCTGTCTGTGGAAGTCCCGCCTCATCCTCTTCTGCCCAGCTATAGGCTGTTCGGCTCTTTATTGGATCAATAGAAGGTGATAGAGAGCCATGCTCTACAAAATACTAAGTTAGGAGATGCTTCACAATACAGAAACATCCCACAAGACAGCATAGTCTCTTTCTGTCTCTCTACTTCATATTTTCCCCTTCAAATGAGCAAGCCTCAGACAGTAGCGATTTCACCATTTCTAGAGGTGTGTTCCATGTTCGCTTTCTTCCCTCACCAACTCTGTCTTTTGGTTGTTTATAAATGCAAATGCTACAACGATACGATGTTTCTGCCTGCGGACCCTCCTTAAACACAAACACAAAGTGACGCCTTGAAAAGGGCTCTGAGAGGCCACTCCAGGATGGACTCCTCCTGGGTTCAGTCACTCCCTTTGTTCTTTTGTAGTGGACACTAGAGACATTAGGAGTCAGATGTTGATGACATGTTTGGGGGTCTACATGGTGGAAGTAGGGTAGTAGGGAAGCCTTTGAAGGTTTAGCTCAACCCGGAGTCCAATCTAGTCTTTGAATCCTCTCCCACTAACACCCCTGACCCTGCCGTCTTTCTTTCCTTGCTGTGGCGAACTGAAAGCTCTAGAAACCGTGAGCCAAAAGGATTCCTTTATCTCTCGCATGATTCCTGGTAGATATTTTAGTCACCGTGACGAGAAGGTTGGTAGAGCCTGATAGTAAGGTCTTCAGGAACTAGGGAAAGTGGCTGTAGACATGGGCAAGGATTTGCTCCCTGGTCAACTAATCTCACCCTTCTGCTGTGGCTTGTTATGGTAAACACTTCATTTCCCTCTCCATTTTCAACATACTGTGGCAATACAGTGAGCAGCACCATCTGACTTTAGGCCACGCCCCATCTCAAAGGCCACGCCCCCATCCCCTGTACATCATCTTATGGGTAGTTCCAAGTGTCAAGGTTGGGAAGCCTGACTCAGCAAACTTGCAAATGATAAAATTCCAACTCAAATAAATGTTTTATAAGAATTTCAATACATTAATTTATAATTACATTTTCACTTGCCTTAGGAGAAGGGCTATACCGACTTTTCTGTTCAAAGCACACTCTGTTTTGTTTGCAAAAACTAGAGACACTTAACCAAGGGCCATAAGGCTATGTTTCACTCACAAAACACTTCCTGAGCCTTAAGATAAATTATATTTTTAGGTCCTCAAAGGACCAGTCCTCAAACAGTTCATGACTTAGAGGTCTACAATCATGTTGGGTTCCTATACTGTATACTTAAGATAGGATACCAATTGTACATTCAAAATACAACAAAGGCATGGTCAGTCCTATTGGGATGAATGTAAGAGCTGAAAATTGTTCTACCTGGGTTGGTCAAAATGTTCTTAGCTTAAGGGATTCGGAGGGGAGGAGTATTTATCTGATGAAAATAGAGGGACTGAGGTATGTACATATGGAGAAGAAACAGCAAGACCCATTCAAGGATATGCTGACAGTTCAGACTGATGTGTGCTTGAAGAATTGAAGGTAGAGCAAGGAATTAAAATTTTTCCCATTAATTTTTCAAGTGTATGTGTGTGCACGTGTATGTGTGTGCAATCACATGCACATGTGTTGTACACAAGTATATACTTGCTTGGTGACAAATATGCAGAAGTACACATGCACACATATGAGTGTGGAAGCCACATGTGTAAAATCACATGTATGCATGTTGTATACTTGCTTGTGGACAAATATGCAGAGTTACACATACACACATATGCACGTGAGTGTGGAAGACAGAGGTTGGTGTTCTAGTCAGCTGCCGTGCTTCAGGTTCAGTGAGAATTTCTTATCCCAAAAGCAACTGACAAAGACATCCAATGTAGACTTCTGTTCTGCACACACACACACACACACACACACACACACACACACATTTGCACTTGCACATACATGTGTACACATGTCACATAGGAAGAAAGAGAAAGAAAGCAAGAGGAAGGAAGAAAGGAGGGAAGGAAGGAAGGAAAAACAGACTCTGAGATTAACAGTTTAAGTGCAGGAGTTGGATTGGAGAGATGGTTTAGGGGTTAAATGCAGGAGACATGCAACAGATAGAAGCAGGAATCGCATTTTCTCTGATCCACTACCAGTAGACTGTCTTCTCCTGGAATGCCCAGGTCACTTTCAGAGCTTCTCCAAAGAGCCCGTCTGACATCCTTCTTGTGGGAAAACACTACTTTATTGCCATCATTCTACAGGGGCCCTGGTCACGCCTTCCCAAAACAGATTTAGAACAAATGAAAATGAAGAATTAGACACGATTCAAGGTGCAGTTAAAAAACGACTTATGACTTGGGACTAGCTGCCTCAGTGAGCTCTGGGGTCAGCAAGACAGGCTCCTATCTCAACCAACACCATAGAAAAGGTGTCCACCCAAGAGGACACCTGCTGTCAACCTCTGGCCTCTAACACACATGTGCTCCCATATAATACATACATACTCCCACATAATACATACATATATACACACACATATACATCACATATAAACACCTGCACACTAAACACACACATATATTCATGCAAAAATTATGACTTGAGCTATGTGAGACGGGTCTTTTTTTTTTTTTTTACACACCAATCTCCCTCCTGCCACACCATCTCTAATTCTTGTGAATCACTAATACGTTCTTCGTTTCCATGACGATACCGCCATTTTGAGAAGGCCATATGAATGGAATCAGGTAGAGTCTACACAGCCGAAGCTTTTATCACTCAGGATGATACCCACGTTTTTGCATGGATCAGTAGTTGGTTTCTCTTTGCTACTGAGTAGAATTTCATGGTATGGATGTACCACTATTTTTTAAATCATTTACTTATAATAGGACATTTTTGTTGTTATTAGGGTTTTTTTTTTTTTTGCCATTACTATAAAAATTGCTATGAAAAATTCACATAAGGTTTTTTTTCTTTTTTTCTTTTCTTTTCTTTCTTTCTTTCTTTCTTTCTTTATTTCTTTTTTTTTTTTTTTTCGTCTATAGAAGTGTTTCTTTATTTGGGATAGGTGCCCAGTGTTTAATATACTGAACAATTTTTAAAGACACTGCCAAGCCATGTGTTCCACCAGTGATATTAGGAGACCCTTGGGACTTGATACAGTAGGGCACATCTATAATTAGAGTACTTGGAACTGAAGGATGGAGAACCTTGAGTTCTGGGCCAACCTGGGCTACATAGCAAGACTCGGTCTTGAAACAAAACTAAGTAAACAAAGCACCCACGTGCAAACCTCAGAGAAAGCCAGCTTGAATCAGGTCACTAGGTCACCTGTGGGAGGTGGTGAGGGTTGAATTATCTGCAGGAACACTGCTGCCTCCTGTTACTCTCTAACTTCTAGTCAAGAACTAAAACTCTGAAACCCTCCGCTTCGATCGCGGCCGAGCATAAGTGAGTGACTATTCCGTCCCTGAGTAATCATTTTATACATAAACGAAGGTCTCTCCTTCATTCTCTCCACCTCGAATGAAGATCTCCCCTGGTTCTTCTGAATCACCCCAGAGCTCTTCTCCCTCTCAATGAAGACAGCAGCAGGACCCACTTGAAACGCAGGTGGCTTTTCTTTAAACCTCACACGGATCAAAGTGCTTAATGTCCCATTTGTCCTGTTCTCAACGCTAATTAGAGTCCCTAAATCCAATCCCTTCAGTGTATTTGTCATGAACATGTTAATACTCTTTCCTGTTTGGTGCTCTAAACAAATTTACGCTTAGGATCCTCAAAGAGAAATATAACACGAGACATTATTTTATTTCTTTTTAACAAATTTATTTAAACCACTGGAATACTGGAAATTAAACTTGACATTCTTCATTTAACAGAGACTTCAAGTGACAAGAGCTCATTGCAGTTAATACAAGAGCCCACAGGCTCTCAGTCTCCTAAATTTGATTTAGAGTGGAGAGTTACAGGGCTTTCTTGCTTCCCAGAGGTGAGATGCATGCAGATTTCTTCTCAGCCCCAGGTCAGGGTTCCTTTTTCTCCCTCGATCTGGCTCTCGCCAGGGTGACTCCCAAGCCTCTGATATAAGTTACTACGTTGTATGAGACTTTCTGGGAAGACATAACACACCCATCTACTCACCCCACGGAGAGCTCACGACAGACCATAGATCACAGTAACAGTTCTGTCAAAGTTCACTTTGGTGGCCCAGTGAGTTTTGTTGGGACAGCTCAAATGTAGTTACAACCCTGAAAGGCTCAGGCTGACCCTCAACCGCTACAAACCAGGGGTGTCGGGGAGACTTTGCATAACTTGCAGGCAGCTCCTCAGGCCAGAGGCTCTCCCCTCAGCAGCTCCACTGCTCTGTGCTGCTCCCACCAACAGCTTGGTTTACTCTTTCCATAAGCTCTGGGCAGGAATCCTTCAGTAATGTTGTTAAGGTTCGGTGTTTCCTGGACTTGTGAAATTCATTTCCTGAGATTCAGAAGCCTCCCTCCTTCCTGCAGGGGATGTTCAAGTTTGGAGAAAATTGTTGTACAATGATCTAGGGCCATAAAGGCCTGGGTCTCCAAATAGATCCCCCCCCCCCCAGCCTCCTGGCCCAGCCCAGTGTCTTCCTACCGCCAACGCCAAGAACTGTAATGTTTATGGACCGTAAAGAAAAGGTGAGGAGACTCCTTTGGGGATGAGTGATCCTATCACAGGGGTCACATGTCAGATACCCTACATATCAGATAGGAACTGTTTTTTGAAGGGCCAGGGTCACAGAATTAGGGAGGCTGTTCACCATTCTGAAACACAAGGCTAGACTGAAGAACACTAGCTACTCTGGTTGTACTTCCTTCCCTGACTTCTAGTCGGAGAACGGTCGTGTTTCAAGGGGTCAAGAAGCTGATTTTTGTTTGTTTGTTTTGTGTGCATGGGTGTTGCTTGCATGTATGTTTGTGTACATGCATCTATCTACCCTTGGAAGCCAGAAGAAGGTATTGGATGTCTTAAACTGTAGTTACAGACAGTTGTGAGATGCCATGTGGGTGCTGGGATTTGAACCTGGGTCCTGTGGAAGATCAGGCAGCCTTTGATACATCTCTCCAGCAAGCTGCTGTTTTGAATGTAACTGGTCAGGGCGAGTCAGGTTGGAGCAATAAACAGACCCAAACAAATCCCTGCTTAGCACAGAGAAAACACTGGTTTGCTCAAATAACATTGTTTTTAGACTCTTATTACAAACTCAACTCCCGTAAAGACAGGAGCAGATATAGAACCAGCTCATGCAAGTTCTCTCCCCTCTCCTCAAGGACTCTCTGCTCCTGGCTGTCATTTCAGGACCCAGGTTCATTCCGACACCGCCACCTTTAGAATGTGACTCCCAGAAGAAAGCCAGAAGTGTCAAGCAGAAAGGGGAAAGGGTATATTCATAGAAGCATGCCCAGGAAGAAGTATTGACACATATCACCCGGGCTCAAGTGCTATGGGAGAAAATCTAGTCCTGGTCCCCTGACTGCCCAACTGCAAGCAAATCTTGGAGACTGGGACTGTTAGAGTGGGAAGGGGTGTGAGGGGAGGAAGCAGAGAGAAGACTCCAGGTGGCTAGTGGCCAGTCAGTCCACACATCACCCTCTGCCCCACAGTCTTGCCCACCCAGCTGGTGCCTAGATCAGCTTCTGATAAAGAATCGAACCTGTGCGCCTGGGCACTGACTTCAGCACAAGTAAGCATGAGCTTGTGGGGAGCGCACCGTCCCCGCCGCCGTCCCCACTCCTTCCCACAGGATCCGGGGAAGTCAGCCATGGCTGTAACCTGTAAGTCTGACTGCAGGCCAAAGACTCACGCTCCACAGGGCCAGTTCCCATTTCTGGAAAGCCTATCAGCTTTCTACCTGAATAGACGAGTTTACAGCCGAGTTTCTGGAACATTGTAGACCTTTTCGTATCCTGTGTGCCTATGGACGTATATGGTAAGAAGTCAATTCAGTTGTACGGACAAAGGGAGACAAGTGTCCTATCTAACCTCAAGAGATCGCAGACATCTCAGAAAGTGGAGACTTGCCCTTGAAGTAAATTCTCACCGAGAGATACAGAAGCAGGCCGGGGAGGGCTCTGAGTGCCAGCCATATCACCTCCAGAAGAGGGACCCGGGCATAGGCGCACTCCTTTATTACTAACCCACCCCTTGCTGAGGTAAGAGCTGATGCGGAACCGGTGCACAAATTCGCTTCCCCTCTGCCCTTGGCGCAAGGGCAACCACACAAAATGGGATTAATTGGGATTATGGGGGCTTTGGCTGCTTGGCTGCTACTCAAGGATGAATGCTTAATTTATGTCTCGGTGGTCTTGACTCCTGCCTGATTAAACTGGCTCATTCAGACTATTGTTTGCCAAGGACTTTCCTTTCAGAATGGCCACAGGTGGCGCTTTTCTGCGCCAGACTTTTGTTGCATACAATGCCTGCCGTTAATGGCTTGCAGTGATACCACCTTTCCCTCAGAAAGAGCTGAAAGCACAAACAGAGTCAAAGGTTCTTCCTGCCACGCTTCTGGGCTTTTGTTGTGATGACTAAGTGTCAACAGGTGTGACTGTTTTGAGACCATAGTAATGGAGGTAGAGTTATAACTGGGCTCCAGAAAAGAACCCTTGTTACCTCCAAGACCAGCATTGATATTTACAGATCTCTCTCTCTCTCTCTCTCTCTCTCTCTCTCTCTCTCTCTTTCTCTCTGCACCCCCTCGCTCTCCCTCTGTATGTGTGTGTGAACTCGAGTCTGTGAAAGTGCAGTATGTTATGAAGGTCATAACTTTCATGAATCAATTCTTCCTACCACCTGGAATCCCGGGATTGAACTTGGAACATCAGATTTTGCAGGACCTTTATCTGCTCAGCCATCTTGCAAGTCCCATTCATCTTATATTTGAGGCAAAGTGTCTTGCTGAACCCAAAGCTTGCAGTTCTAGATAGATTGGTTGGCCTAAATTCCCAGAATCCAAAAGTCTCCATTCCACAGCACTGGGGTTGCATCGCACACCACCATGCCTGGTTTTGACATGAGTGTTGGATAGTATCCTAACTCTGGTTCTCATGACCACATAGCAAGCACTTGGCCCATGAAGCCAATGCCCCTGGTCATCCCTTCTCCTTAGTCATGTGCTCCACTGAATTAAAGGATGCTCTTGTGGCAGTGCTGGGTTCAACCGTGTCCCAGAGAGAAAATGATGCTGGGGACCACCTTCTGGTACCTTTGTGCTGCATTTGTTCAGATGTCAGGATCCTCCTCTGGCTTAGATGAGGGGCTTGGGCTCACTCCTGAAGGTCACTGCAGTCTGGCTCACACTCTGCTGTTATTTGCAGGGACAGGGAATGACAGGGAATGGTGGGGAGTGGCAGCGGCTTCTCTTCTGCCTGGGCTTAAGTGAATGCTGTCCGAAAGCCTGAGCTGACTTGATGGGTTTAGCTCTGTGGTTGACTTGCCTCAAGTTGATTAAGCAATTTTTAGCCAATTTGATATTTTCTTATTGCCTTGACCCCCAGGGTTGTCTAAAAGGCCAAATAGATTTGGAAAAAAAATCCATCCTGCCGTGTAAAGACCTTCATGCTATTTCCAGAAGCCACACAACATGTCCAGAGACAAATAAGCTCTGAGAGTCCATAGATCAGGAGAAGCGTTTTGATCAAAAATAGTGTTTTAGGAAAATTTTGTCTGGGACCTTCTGGCCTAAGTAAAGATGAAGCTTTTATCACAGACTAACATGACAGAGACTTGTATACTAGCCACATGGTATGTAATTAATTTAATTAATTAGTTACTATAATTATAGAAACTTGTTTCCCAGCATCAAGTACAAATTGCTACAGAGATCGTGAATACCAACCCTGTAGTTTGTATTGTTTGGAATACAGTAATACTGAACAGTAATATCAAGTCTCCTGGCTTTATGTAAAGAAAAACAGCTAATAAAACAAAATCCTTTATCTGAGAAGTCTACCATGTTATATTCTGGAAAATGTGTGGTGGAATTTCAATTTTGATGAGGATTCCATAAGTTTAAAAGAACTTTATGGGAGATGCAATTATGAGCATATTATGGTGCTAATTAAATATTACTTTAACTTTTATAATGTATTATCTTCTGAAAATACTGTGATGATAAAATTTAGGATTTAATCAAGTGGGGAGCAGATGCAAGTGGACTTGATTAACTCGATCTGACTACGAGGAAGAACAGGGATCCCAGGGAGACAGGTGAGCCCTGAAGAGCATAGAAGGGAAATTAGTCAGCTCCGTCAAACAACCTAAAAGTTAGAGAGAAAGAAGAGACGTTGCTGGGGTTCAGAATTAGTACATGTGAAAGTTACCATCTGTGCTGGTGTCTGATGGAGGCTCTCAGTGAGGTCACACCGAGGCAGGGAGAGAATGCCCTTGGTGTTGTGGGAAAGTACCCTGGGCACACTGACTGGAAAGTGTCTATCCCCAGAGACTTTGCATGTAAATAAATGTTGCATGTCAATAATTATATTCCCATATTTAGGTGAGGTTTTTTTTTTTCATTTCTTTTTGTTTTGCTATATAAAATCATACTGAAAATTTTTTTTCATCTAAATTTCAGGTTTTGCATTCAAGTCTGGTCCTGGATTAAAAAACTGGAGTGAAGAAGACTGAATTATAGACCATCTTAATTCACATTACACACATCACACACATCACACACATCACACACACACATCCCGTGCCGCATCCCCTCAAGATCTCTCACACCAACATCTAAGTATTGGCTAAATAAAATGGCAAGTGCCCACCCCTGTCCCAGACTCCTGTGGCCAGGCCAGGACTGAGGTGCTGAGTCCTATCAATGAAGAATTGGGAGATCTGTCTTTAACTCTTGCCTGGTACCTACATACAAACATCAACCTCTCACGGTTTGGTTGTGTGATTAATGTTAGTATTCTGTCTAAACTCCACCTCCCCAGTTACCTGGCAACAGCCAGGTATGCTCCTCCCCACAGTTACCTGGCAACCGCCAGGTAGGCCTGATCCACTATAAAAGGGGCTGCTTGCCCCCTCCTCACTCTCTTCCTCTTATTCCCTTACTCTCTTCCTCTCTCTCTTACCCTCTTGCCTCTCTGTCCCCTCCCCCATTTTCCTCTCTCTCCACGTGTTCATGGCTGGCCTCCACTTCTCTTCTGTCTTATCTCTTCCACCTTCCTCTCCCCACCTTTGCCCTATCCCCTGAATAAATCTCCTCCCCCTTGGAACCGTGTGGTCTGGAGTGATCTGTTCTGAGCTGCGGTCGGACTTCTTAAAACAACTAGCAATTACAACTTCCTCCATGTGCCGGTCCTTTCTCAGATTATTCATCAACCAAAGTACGAGTCCAGCGCGGAGGCAGGGCTGGGAATCATCTAGGTGAACCTGGGCTCTATGAAGGCACTTCACACTATGGTCTTGGATTTCTGGGACTCAGTCTCCTTACCTAAGTAACCAGTGCATTGTCACAAAGGCAAAACCAATCCATCAAAGCATTCAGAACATCCCCTGGCTTAGTAAACCTGAAATAAATATTAGGAGAATAAACGCCATTATGTTGACATTTGGGAAATACTCTGCCAGCAGCTAGATATATTGATTCCAGTTGTTGGAAGCAAAGAAGCCTACACAGGGAGATTTGATTTTTCTTTTGTTAGCATTGAGACATTAATTTTTCAAGCTGATACCCAGAATGGACCTTGAACGTTAACCTAATATACCAAGAAATAAAACCACTGGTCAAAATAGCAGGAGCATCATAAACCATAGATATTATCTTTTTTTATATTTTTAAATGCTTATAACAAAATCACATCTTTTATTGCATGTTTATGTAATGAAAGGATTTCATACAACCACACTGATTTTAGTGTCTTTTTAGTGTTTGGAAAATGTAGAACAATCTTCAAGTTGAGCCGTGACTTCTAAGTTTCCATCTTCACAGAGATGGGGGAAAGCTGTCCCGCTACTTGCCTAGGCTCTGACAAAGTGCTTGGCTCTGAACAGAATGCAAGGCTCAGGGTGTTGGTACATCTGCAACACCTAAAGAGGTGAGAAAAGGCAGAGGTCAAGCCCCTACTCTACCCACTGTGGGGTTCTGCTGGCCTCTTCTTTAGCATTCCCCTTTATTCATGTCTACAGTTTTGTTGGCAAGATGCCTTCAAAAGCTAGCCTAGCTATTAGTGGGTTCACAGTAGATGCTGCTTAGTTGTGGGTTATTTGTTTCTGGGCCCATTGTCTGTGTAGTCTACGCAATGTGACACGAAATACTGGGTAGAGCAAGCAAACGGTACTGCTTCAGCTTGAGAGATGCTTTGGTAACAAAGGATATTTTCAAAATCACCTCTTGAGGACTGAAAGCTCTGTGTCAGGTGTCATGGAACAGGGAGGGAAAACCCCCAAGGGAACGAGCAGAGGCCTGTATGGGAGGGAGTGGGCAGAGGCAGGAAAGGGAGCGTCGGGCAACAGCTCTTCAATCTCGACTCCTTGTCAACTGCTCCAAGAATGTGCCAAGTATTCGTTGTAAGGCTCTCAAGGAGGCAGTGAAGATGGGCTGTCACATGGCCAGCAGAAGGAGTCAAGGGAGCACTCCTGCTTTGATATTCAGGACTCCTCCTCCTCCAACCATGGTTTCAGGTCCTGCTTCTAAGCTGCCTGCCACCTAGAAGTTAGAAAATGCTCCTCCTGGTGAGCTTAAGAAGTTCCTTCTGACAATGAATTAGAGCATAGAAAAAGATGGATTTCTTTGAGAAAACAGAGGAAGATATTTGAGGTAATAATCTGGGTGGTTGTGGTA
Organism: Arvicanthis niloticus; assembly: GCF_011762505.2. Classification (NCBI taxonomy): domain Eukaryota; kingdom Metazoa; phylum Chordata; class Mammalia; order Rodentia; family Muridae; genus Arvicanthis; species Arvicanthis niloticus. Next base: position 18,880,022 of record NC_133437.1, read on the forward strand.
AGCGTCTTTAATTCCAGCACTTGGGAGGCAGAGGCAGGCAGATCTCTGTGAGTATGAGGCCAGGCCAAAGTGAGTTCCAGGACAGCCAAATCTATGAAGGGCTTGCATAGGTACTAGGAATTGAACCCTGATCTTCTGATGGAGCAACCAGTACTCTTGATTCCTGAGCCCCCTCCAGCCCAGTAGTTGTTATTTTAGTAGTCTTAGTAGAACAGTGGCTCGAGGGTACCAACCACAATAAAAAGAACATTCCCTTTGGACATCAGCTGAAGTTAATTAATTTTTTAAAAATGTGTCTCATGTGTGGAGGGCCTAGTGAAGGGTGAAGTTGAGACCGAAAGACCCTTGCTAGCGGCCTCTGTCATAAAGCAGACAGGGGCATCAGTGAATTATTGAACTGACTCCAGAGAACCTGGCATTTCTTTGTTCTTACACCATTTATTTCTAGGAACACGTTATTGCTATAGAAGACAGAGGAACATTAAGTGGCATGAAGTCAGCCTGTGGCATCCATACCCCTACAGGGTCAAAGAGCCTAGCATTGTAGATGGATTTTAAAAGGGGGCTAGATAACACAGCAGCTAATGTTAACACTGGCTGTCACGCGTGTTAAAAGGCTGGTAATCAAATCTCATGCTTCGGAGATGGCCAAGGCAAACCTTCTCTCTTTCCCCATCTCCTAGGCTCTTGTCCCCAAATCAGGACATAACCCCAGTTGGAGGGTGGGCAGAACGCTAAATGTTTACCATGGCCCTCTGAAACACACAGCCGTCTGTGGCTCAGGCCCTCAGCGGCAGCTGTTGCTACCAAAAGAAAAAAAGTTCCTCAATGCTGGGAAAATGTCTGCTGGACTAAGGAGGCTGTGAGTTCTAAACCAGGCAAGCCTGAGGCTCCCAGTGTGGGAGACAGCACCCCATCCGCCATGTCACCAGAACCTCAGCTTCATGTCACCCCAGGTCATGTTCCCCCATGTCACCACCTCAGCCACCTGGAGCGGACAGAAGCTTTTGATCCCACATCTTTGTCCTTCCTCCATTCCCATTTCCCCCTCCCCCTTTCAACCTCTTCTTCCTGCTTCCTCTGAGTTTCTGCATCTAGTTGGTCCCATCAGGGGTGCCACTGTACTGCGATGTCTTGATAAGATGCACCATCCTTTTAGTGCTTCTAGAAACTTCCTAGGAATGTGGCAAGACCAGTTACAACTGTCCCTGTCACCTCTCTTCATCCTTTCTCTTGCCATCTCTACTTGACTACCTGATTCTCCTTAGAGTGAACTTGTCAGACACTACTCTTGTGCCAGTTGCCTCTCAGACTGCCCTCAGCTTACCCTCAGAGCTGTTCACAGAGAGCAAACATCTTCCTTTCTCAGCCTGGTGGTTATCTTCCTGAGCATCCTCTGTGCTCATCAGAAAAGTAATCATCCCCATGTGATCTCACGTGGCTCCACCCCTCACTTTGGGGCCACCTACCCCCTCCTTTTTTGTTATTTGTACCTGAGGTGCCTCCTTCCCTCAGATTTTGGCCTGACTCTCTTATGTGGGTCCAGATGGGCCCTGGGGTTCCTCTTAGCACGTCTAAACATGTATGCCAAGTTCTCAAATGTTTAAGTCCAGAATTGCTGCATCTGTATTGGTGGGCCCTCTTGCTGAGTCTCTTAAAGGTGTCTCAGATGCAAGATGGCCAGATCTAGAGTCTTCTGTTCCCCTTGCTGGCTGCTCCCTTCCAAATCTCAGAACATCAACTCACACATCAGAAACACACCTTGGCTTTCTTTTTCATGTCGTCTATTAAATCCACTTGAACACACTGTCTAAGACTCTGTCCAAGGCCTTGCTTTGAAATTCCAGCCCCTTCATCTTCACCACTATAAATTCAGTCTTCCACTGGAACCCCCATCCTGACAGCCAGGGCCAGGCAGTTTCTAAAGACAAAATGGACTCTTCTGGACAAGCGACTCCAGGAGGGAGAAGCTGCAAGCTTGCACAAAGCAAGTTGTATTCCCCAAACCTTCCATATAAACCCCGAGTTCCCCCTTCCCCTTTGGCAGACACTCCATTCCTATCTCAGAAACCTAACAAATTCCACCCCTCAAGTGCTTCAAAGTTTCGTTCCTTTTATGGCCACCACCCATGAGAATGCAGTCACCCCTCATGCTGGCCATTCAGCTACCTCCTGGCCACTCTTGCTCTCACCCCCTGTTGATATTAACTTCACTCTTAAACAAAATCCATTCTCTTACTCAAAGGCTGGGAGTTCTTTTTCAGGCCTTGGTGGGATTCCGTGATTCCTATGTTTAGGGTTTTTCAGTTACAACTCAATTCCCCTGTGAGAAGTTGGTCTCAGCCCCTCGTCCTTTGTCTCTTTAGGTCTAAGTACACCCCACATCCCAATTTCATTTTAATTCAAGTTTTCCCCAACCTTAGGCCCTATAACACCAATTCTTCCCTTGCAACATTAATTCTGCCCATTTTTGACTGGCTGGTTTCTATCAACTTTTCTCATATTTTGATAGAAATGTCACGTTTTCATAAAAACATTCTTCAACTTTCTAATCACAGTTGGGTCTCTGTTTACACCGTACCCCATTCTTCTTTTCTCTGTCATTTAGTTTAGTATGCACTTACAGTGTTTGCTACTTTTCTTGTCACTGTGACCAAATTCCTGACAGAAACATAAGGAGGGGGATTAATTTTGGCTCAGAGTTCACAGAGTGTGGTCCATCTGGGCAGGGAAGGCATCATGGTAGGGTATGGATTGCTCTGTGGCGACTGGTGACTGTAGCAATGGCTCTTTCACGTGGTCCCCAGAAGGAAACACAGAGATGGCCTTGAAGGGAGGAATGAGCATTACACTCCTTAAAACTCACTTTCCGAGACCCACCTCTATTAGCCATGTTGCCAGCCCCAAATTTTCAAGCAAAGGGGCCTGTTATTAGACTGTTACTTTATAAAGATGTTATGTGTTTACTTGTTGACAGTCTTGTTACTCATAAGTTCAAAGATTATGCCTGCCTTGTATGTATAGCCAGAACCTAGGTCTAGGCTTCCACCTAGTAGGTCTTAATGTGCCTCTTAAAAGAGCACACACTAGTCAGAGTGTAGCCAAATTCTGAGCACCCCGCCCCCCCCCCCCCCCACGGAAGGTGATCTCTACAAATTAGAACACTTAATCATGTTGGCACTGTGGATGGTATTATTATTTCCCCATAATATCCTCAAATGAATTATTATGCTCTTTGTAATTGTTAAGCTCAGGAGACAAGGTTCCTGCAAACCAAGGTCTTAGCTTAATGACTGAATGTGCTATGTCTCCTATCGGGCTTAGAGGACTTGCAAGAACTTGAAATTTGGCTGGTGGATAAGGAGTCCCAATCATCTGCCGCCAACACATAGAGACAGGCACACAGGAGCATGGGGGCTTGGCTCTCCACCCAAAGTCACATAAAACATTGACGTGTGTCGGCTGCAAACATGGCATACAGATACTGCCCCTCTGTGGAACTGACAAGGGGTTATCAGGGCTCCGATCCTGTGTTTGTGAGATCTTGAGCACATACTCTTTCCAGGCTCACCTTTCTCATCTTGTAGAATGGCCATAGTGACACTGTCTCTTCTTGTTTCATGTGCTCCTTACTGAGAACCCTCTCCCTGCCACAGTCTGTAACAGATCTGCTGATCTAAGGCTCTTTCCCACATCCTTTCAACAGTCTCAAGAAACTGCCTTCATCCTTACTCCATCCACATGATACTAGAGACCCCTCACATTTGCCCAGCTAAGAAACCGTGTGACTATGGGAACTCTAGTCTGATGCCACATTTATGTTCTTTCTATGCTGTGCCAGGCAAATGTAAGGCTTTTTAGCTAGACACTGTCACCCAAAAGCAAGGTGCCATTTACTAGCTTAAACAAATGCAGTGCAAAATGTCACAAGTATCGTTAGATGTCTTTGTGTTTCCTGTACCGTGACAGATCATCTGCAGGTGAGCAAAGAACATCTCAGAGCAAAAGGGAATCTAGCAAAGGCCTCTTTGCTCAAAAGACGTTTGTTTCTTTGACTGATGCAACTTGCCATAAACCAAGGAGTGATTTTATAGCTTTGAATTTTGTTTATATGGTAATGTTTTTTAAAAGAAACAGATCCATTATATAAAAACAAGAAATACCTGTATGTGAGGCAGAGTTGCAAGTCTACCAGGAGGCATTGCCATGAGCAGTTAAAACTAAAACAGTTTTGTCAAAAGTGAGTTAGCAATGAATATTGTGTGATGCGGAGTCCCTTAGGACATTCATCATCCGTCTGTGGACCATCTCAAAACCCTGAAGAACTGGCAGGCTCTCTCCAGCTTCCCTAGTGTGTGTACAATTAGGCTATTGTCACCTCCCTATATCATCTCCCTGTGCTGTTGGCTCTAGCCTAAGTGGCCCCACTGACCTATAAGTGTGTGTGCTCTAAGGCCCAGAAGAGGTAATGCCTTTTTCTGATAGAGGACAGAGAGACAACTGTCTATCTTAAACCTTCATTGCTGAGGAGAATGTGGGAGACCAGTGGAGTTAGGAGACAAGGCAAGGTCAAAGACCTTACCTAGTGGCAGAGCAAGTACTAAACAAAGCCTTGTGGTTCTCCATCCAGTGCTCTGTCCTCCTTGTGATGAAGAATATTGTTTCAATGTGACTGGGGCTGTTGGAACATGGGGAGAGACTTCTGGTTCCCTTCTTCTTCTATTTGTATGTGAGAAGACAGGCTCCAAATTGTCTCTGGCTCTGTGATTTTCTTTGGCCAGTGTGTCCATGCCACTTCTGGGCAATAGCATGTGAGGGGCATGTGAGGGTCTGTTTTCTTTCTGGCTGAGGTGAATCTTCTAACTTTGTACTGAGATGTTGATTTAATAAGATCTAATGGATAGATAGAGGAGTAGTGACTGTGATAATCAGGCCCCAGCACAGCCTATCTGCTGTAAAGATCAGTAGACTATGTTATGTAATAAGGGCATGACTAACCATTTAGTAAAAATACTAATACATAATGAATGGGCCAAGAAGTTGGATGCTGTTTGTGACTATGATAGAAATACAGGCAAATGGCTCATTAAAAATTAATGATTGGTTAATTAATTATATCATTAATAATTAATTATTAAAACAGGAAGCCTGGGAAGGTGGATCAAACAGTAAAGTATTCACTGTATTGAAGCTATATTGATCACACTACTGAAGATCTAGGTTTGATCCCCAGGACTCACAATAAAACAGTCAGGCATGGTGGCCTGTGCCTGTGATCCCAGTATGGCAATAGTGTCCACTAAGACTTTGACAGAGCAAATTAATCTAGACTTGGTTGATAATGCAAAATTGCCGATCTACCTTTAATCCTCAATTAGCCAAGGGTGTTATCTCCAAGAATACACAGACGTATGCTTCAGACGTGGGGACTTAAACCTGAATTGGAATCCCAATTCAAACCAATCATATCTTTCCCCCAAACGTCGGGGGAAGGACACATAGCCCAAAGTGGGCAGGTACTAGGAGCATTTTCTATTTGCCCAGCATCGTTATGGGGAGGTTGTAACTCAGTTCTTTGGAGCAGATGTAATGACCACTAGGAAACACACCTCAATCACAGCGTGCAAGCCAGCCTTCAGAGGACACAGCTTGGTTTCCCGGCATGTATTGCCCTCAGTTCAGTTAGATACAGCTGATTAAATATTTGTCCTCTTTCTCCTCTAGGATGAAACAGCAGTGGGAATGTCTAGTGTTTATGTAGGATGTTAGTTGTTTTGCAGCCTTTGGAGTTTGGGATTCAGTTTGGTTTTGCATTGCCATGGAGAGAAGCCATGACCTCATGCATGCTAGACAACTGGGGTATCATTGAGGTGTGTTTCAGTCCAGTTGTCTCCTTTGACTCCCACATAAATTCCTACTATATAAATCAAAATTCAGGTCAAAGCGCATTGTTTACAAAGAGAAGAAGAAAAATAGGTCCCCAAGACAGTGTTTCACCTGAGTCCTGGACTTTAGACCTTCCCAAGTCTTTATCAGTGTTAACACTGTTTAGTGGGTCTTGTTTAAGATCTACTCAGAGGACACTGTGCAGAAAATGTTTTGATGTCTGGTCTCGCCAGCCTGTCACCACTATTTTAAAGGGAGTTCTTCCTACAGAGCGTACATAAACTCTTTCCTAAAATTAATGAGCAACGCTGATGGTGATGGCCTCTTAGAAGGCCTTTGGATGCAGACGTATTAACTGCTGGAACAGCCTTTCAATTATTTGGCCGTTTCCTGCCTCTGACTACAGTTAAGTGTTAGAAAGTGGACTGTGTTGGCCATGGCAGAGCGTCTTCGGGATTGGAAGGCTAGTGGTAGACCAATCTGTGTAATCCAGGCTAAAGGAACGGCCTCTTAGCCAGCATGGCGTTAGTCTTTTAAAGAGTTTTCATAGTTCTTCATTATCTCTTTTGTCTGCCAGCAGTCTTTTTAAAAATTCTTAGTGTGTGTGTGTGTGTGTGTGTGTGTGTGTGTGTATACACTGGCGGATGCATGCTGTGACGTGTGTGTGGTGTGTGGAGGACAGAGAACTTTCAGGAGTCAGTTCTAACCATCTACTTTGCTAAGGCAGAGTTTCTCTTGTACTCCAGTCTAGCTGACCCATGAGTTGTCAACCAGTCTCCTCCCTCTCCCTCTCCCTCTCCCTCTCCCTCTCCCTCTCCCTCTCCCTCTCCCTCTCCCTCTCCCTCTCCCTCTCCCTCTCCCTCTCCCTCTCCCTCTCCCTCTCCCTCTCCCTCTCCCTCTCCCTCTCCCTCTCCCTCTCCCTCTCCCTCTCCCTCCTCTCCCTCCCCCTCCCCCTCCCCCTCCCCCTCCTCTCTCTCTCTCTCTCTCTCTCTCTCTCTCTCTCTCTCTCTCTCTCTCTCTCGGTCCTGGGATTATAAATGTACATATCACCATGCTACTTGGTTTCCAGGGATCAAACTCATGTGGTCATGAGTTTTTCCCTTTTATCCACTGAGTCATCCTCTGATCCTGTCGTTGGGTTTTTACAGCTCGATTCAATGCTCTCTCCTGATGCACTGTGTGCCCTTGCATCACTGGGAAGAAAGGCAAAGGGCATCTGGGGATTCTCTTATTCCCATCTCCAGTATTTTCTAGGAGAGGATGAGGAAGGAGGTGAACTCTTTCTTCAGACTTACAGGTAGTTACAGTTCCTGCCCAGGAGTCAGCTGAGCCCCTGCTGGATAAGAGCCTCATGCCCACTGAGGCAGGGTGGATAGAGCTAGCATCATTTTTGCCTACTGGTAATTATCTACAGCTGACCCCGAGGGATGGGGAGGAGAGGCAACACCATTTCTCTGGGCCCTCCTGTGTTTATTTCTTCCTTGCTGCCACCAGCAGCAAGCCCCTTCTCTCTGCAGTTTGTCTTCATCTTGTTACCATAAAAATCACATCTCAGTTTGGGCTGCAAGGCCCAGAAAATGCACAAGCACCATGTTAAATGTTATGGTGTGCAACATCATTTATTTCTTCAACAATTCGTTCCAGAGTCTGGCCTGGAGCTTTGCAAAATTCTTTTGCTGTGTCCTTTTCTCCCTGGCTCTTTCCCGCTCCCCAGTCCCCCTTTCTGACTCTCTTTCTCCTATTGACCACTTGTTAAATCTTTTGTTTGTTTCCCCTCTTTCTCCTGGGACCCTCCGACAGGCAGGCTTGCCAGATTCATTTTCTGATCAAAGCTGTTTGATTTGGTCAATTTTGCCACATTGGAGACGTTCTCTATTACAGAGATAAATAGCTTTGGGCTTACTGTCAACGAAAACTTGTAAGCTAATAAATTATTCCAATTTCTTCCCTCGGATTTCTCTGGAGACAGCCCTAGGAAATACACTTTTTGATTAGTAAATTTCTCTGTGTGTGTGTCTGGACATTCAAATGTGTCGGCTTTGATTAGTACCATTGCTTTTCAAGTCGATGCTGGCTGAGGGGCTGTCAGTTGCAGGCAGCCCTGATGCATAATGCATCAACTGGGCCCAGAAACAGGAGCCTCTTCCAAGACTGGAAAGGCGGGAAAATTGCCCTAACAACCCCACTGGTTTCCTCTGCACCCAAGGGGGCTCAACTTGAAAGTCTTGACAAGACTTGCTTGGGCATCATGAAAGCCACCCACGCTGGGCAGAGAGGTTTGAAGAGACCATGACCGTGGTCTGCCAAGAACAAAAGCCTCTGCTCCAGCTGCTCAGGCCAGCACCGCCCCCCACCCCCAGTTCTCCTCTGCATCCTTGCCCTTAACCACACTCCATCATCCTGGGCCCCTCCTGGGCTAGCTGGCCCAGGTTTCCTTTTTCCCTCCCCCTTGGATTCTGCTTTGCCGTTTGTCTAGTTAAGGGCCCTTGGGTTGTTATAGAAACAATATTTTGGCTATAACAAATCAATCGGTGCGTGTGAACACAAACATACAGATCATTTATCAACTGCAAAATACCCTAAATTATGACCTTTCTAAAACCTATCAGAAGGGCGAGCGAATGCATAACGTAAATTAAAGTTTGAAGGGTCAGCGGTTTTTACTCCCTCTCTCCGTCTTCCTTTCACCTTATAGGTTTAAGAACAAGAGGGCTGTGTAATTACATTTCAATGGGGTGCGGCAGCTCATTATTCCCAGTTCTCCCAATCTGCCGCTCCATTTCCAATGGAGCCAGGTACACTTTAGCAGGCATTAGGTGTTGGAGGACCTCACTTGCTCTTTGGGACTGATAACATCTTTTAAAGCATAGCGCTACTATCATCTCAATTTAGAAAAGGCTAGAGGGTGAGGGTCCCGGCGCCCCCAGATCAATACCATTGTTCATATTTCAGAAGGGTGGGAGAGCCCAGCTGGTAAGCTTTGCCCTTTGCCCCCGGTTCTTCTCTTCCTCCGATTACCATTTCCCCAAGTCCCCACCAACCCCATGTGGTAGGAGACAACTTTTTGTGTTGGAGCCCACTGCACTGATGGAAATGGGTGGCTTCCAGCAGAAAGCTCTTCTGCTGCCAATCATCTGGCTGATGGCGAGGCTGCCACACACTGCTGATGGCGAGGCTCCCAGGCTTCAGCGCTGCAGTGAGAGGCTGGAGGCAGCCGCGTGCCTTCTACCAATGGGAAGGGACCCAGCAAGCCCCTTCTAAAACCCACCATTCCTTCTGCCCCAGAAGTGTAGTCGTGGTGAAGTCGGCAAAGAAAAGGCCAAGAGTCTTCTTGTATCTGGATGAGAGAGACGGAACAGCCCCAAAGCTCTTCAAGCAGTAAACCAGGCGATGCGATGAGCAAAGGTCAGGCTCATTCAAAATGGCGCCTGTGTGTGAGCATGTACGCACATACGTGTTTAGGGGCGCATCAATGGGTATGTATGTAAAGTCACAGATAAAGGTTGGAAGCATACAGGCAAATGGCAAAGTAGTTAGTCCTGGAGGAGGAAAAAGAGGGTCAGGAGTTGCGTGCTGCTGGAATCCTTTTCCTACAAAATGCTACTCTCACTTCATTTAATAAGAGAGAAAGGAGGAAATGAAGGAATGGACAGAGGGATTAAGAGACAGAGAAAGAGGGAGGGAGGGGGTAAGGCAAGGAGGAAGAGAGAGAAGATCTTTTTATATTTTTAATTGTGGTAAAACATACACATCACAAAACTCCCATGTTATCCTTTTTGCAGTCGTTGTTTGCAGTGTTGGGGCCTTGCACGTGCTGGGTGTGCACTCTGCCTCTCCAGCCTGCGGCCATGTTCAGAAGACAGCTACTCCTGTGAAGCACCTTCATAGGGCTGCACAGTCAGTCTCCAGAATGCCTTCATTTTATGAGATTAAATCTGTACTCAGGAAACACGCCCACCGCCTGCTCCTCCTAGTACCTGGCAGCCATTGGTCTACTTTCTGAGTCCGACCGTTCATGATAACCAGTGTCTGGGAGAAGCAGGCAGTGCTTGTCTTTTTGCTCATGACTTGTTTCACTTAGCACAATGCTCTCAAGGCTGCTCTGTGTTGTAGCGGGTGTCCAAATTGCCTTCCTTCTTATGGCTCTGATCTAGTTCCTTGAATGACTGTATTCATCTGTCCCCACGTTTGCTCTCTCTGAGTAATGCCACTGGAGGTAGAGTGTGCCCAAGAACAGACCGAGTAAGGGCACACACCACTAGATCATACTACCTCCAGCCACTATGAGGTGATGATGAACAGTGGCTCATGTGTAAATGGGTGGTATTTATGAAACCCTTTATTTGTGTAAAAGCAAGAAGACCATTGCTGGTGTTATTGTGAATTTGATTTTGGTCTAGGTATTAATGCCACTTTATTTTTAGATGTGTTTGTTTGTTTTTGAGACAGGTTCTTGTGATGTAGCCTAGGCTGGCTTCAATTGCTGGCTATGTAACCTAGATGGCCTTAACTTACAGTGTTTCTCCTGCCTCTGCTTCCTGAGTGCTGGGAATTCAGGCAGGAGTCACCCACCATACCTGACAAGTGAGTTGTATTTTTCACAAGTGAATCCGACTTTCACCTGCTCACTGAAAACCTTTACTTTCAACTGCTGGTGGTATGCTTCGTGTGGCCCCACATTGACTCTGGGCTCCTGCATTTCTTTCTTTCTTTCTTTCTTTCTTTCTTTTTTTTTTTTTTTTTTTTTGTTTGTTTTTTGTTTTTTGAGACAGGGTTTCTCTGTATAGCCTTGGCTGACCTGGAACTCACTCTGTAGACCAGGCTGGCCTTGAACTCAGAAATCCGCCTGCCTCTGCCTTCCAAGTGCTGGGATTAAAGGTGTGCGCCACCAACGCCCGGCTCTGCATTTATTTTCGAAAGAGACTACAAAGAATGATCTTACGGTATTTTGAAAGCTATCATCATTTGGGTACTGAACGTCTTAATTCTAAGTGTTCCCTTTGTACAATGTCCAACTCTTTGTTAATTTCTTTTATCTGACAAAGTGGTATGTTTATTTCCCAGGTGATGTTCTCTTGATGTTTCTAAATATACAGTCCCTGGTCCACCTGCAACAAGACTGCAGAACCAGTTTTTCAAAATGAAGATTTGGGGTCTCCATAACAAGCCTCTTGAAGCTGAATCTACAATGAGGCAGCCAAGGAATTTGCATTTTTAGGATAATGTATTGAGTTTCACACAATGTAACATTGTTTTTAAATGTACAGTGGCACTTAGTATACCTGCCACATTCTGCAACTACCACTTCTATGTAGTTCCAAAACATTTGCATCACTTCAAAGACCAATCTCTTATCCAAAGAAGAGTCTGGATTCTTCGTGAGTTCCTTGCTATCGGTGTGTGCTCTGGTCTGTGAAGATCATTGTCCTTCATTTCACATGTGAAGTACATAAAATTCGGCACTGAATTGCCCAGGTCAGTAAATCTTTGCTCCTGGAAGCCATAATTTTGACTAGACCCTGTTAATAACTGTATGTCTTAGTGCTGTGTGCCTTAGGTCCCATTTCACATCATGGAAAGACTTGGGTTTCATTGAATACCCAAGAAGGAAACATCAGCACATCCATTTTACGAAGTTTGAAATGTAAAGTTCATCACCCTTTCTCCTTGACGCTCTATACAGACACAAAGAGAGCCATAGGTTGGGGTCCTTGTTGGAGGACAGGCCTCGGCGGAGCCCCCGCCCTGGGTGGAGGATGGGGCTTCTGTGGAGCCCTGGGAAGCCCTAACCCAGTTGTGAAAGACTGGAGAAGAAGGGGCCACCTGAGAGTGTGAGGCCTTCTGAGCCTCAGGGGCTACTTTCATTTTTAAAGTTCTTTTAATGCCTCCTCTGTTTTTCAGAGTCTCATTTGGCTCCTCAAAAAGGCTTGAGATATATGGCCACCATGAAAAGGAGACAGACAAGTTATAACACATGAGCAAAACAGTTTGAAATATTGATGTCTTTAAAAGAGGTCTCTCCCCGGGTTGAGAATATGGCCATTTCTTACTTAACATGTTAAGTCCCGGACCGACACCGGCATCCTTAAGCAAGCTCCCTGCTAATCTAGGCCAGTCTTGTATGAACTGTTCATTCACCTAATCTAGCATGCACCAGAGCCCGAGCCTGAGCATGTGGATAACGAAGGCTGTGATAACACAAAGCGGTTGCTCACAGATCTAAACTGGCATTTGGTTTACCCTGACAATAACATGAACATATCTCTATAGATGTGCAGATAAACGCACAGACAGGTCCCCCACCCCCCCCACCCCCTGTTTGCATCCGCTGGAACTTAGAGACACAGGCTTCACCTGGTTCCAAACACAGCAGCGAATCCCTCCTGCTTTCCAACAGGGAAGGACACTGCCCGAGGCTGAAACTGTCCCCAAATGCCTCTTCTCCCCCTCAGTCAAGGAAGGTGTCTGTCACTGGGGAAAAGGGTGGGGGCTATATTTGTAAATGTTAACAAAAGCTAAACACGAGGTTTTGCTATGGTAAGAAAATGCTACACTCCCCTTCTCCACAAATTGGGTTTCCAGGAAGCAATCCCTCCCCCCCCACCCCCCCAAGAACCGGCTTGTGGGGAGGGCAAAGCATCCAGCTGGGTTGTAGGAGTAATAAAGAAGGAGAATCAATAGGGCATGCAATGGAGCCAAGGTGCCGCCATTTATCACGCCGCTTCTCTGACTCCAATCATTCATCATGCTCAATGAGGCAGCAAATAGGAAAATGACTATTTGTATCAAACACATCTGCACTCATCCACTGAGGTATTTTATTCCCATTAACTCTGAAAGTAAAATACGCAGAGTTTTCTACCTCCTTTCAGCTCAGGTTGGCAGAAGAAATTCCCAGCCCATGAGCGCAAACATCGCATGAGTTTGCATAGCTTTTCCCCGAGAAGCATTTGGGGTGCTGTCTGGGTCTGGATCGGCTAACCTGGTGTTTGAGCACGGGGCTCTGAAAATGTGGGAGGCTAAACTCACCAACCAACTTCCCGTCTCCCCAGCGATGAGAGCACCATCAAGGATACAGTAAATACTCATCACATTATCTCTCAATGGTTCCTTTTTATCTCATAAATTACCCCTGCTAGGTGGCACGGAAGCTAATTTCACTAAGTCTATGGAAGATCAGATGTAAATGGGCGGATTATCATCATTATGGTGTAATACCCCATGAAATGGGAGCGTCATTACTGGTTCTCTTTATGAGGTACGCAAGTTTATCTCTGCTGCAACCGTGCTGCTGTGGCCTTCGGCAGGACAGAGAAGGAGGCAGTTGCCGCAAAAATGAGCGTGGGGTTTCAAGGCAGGATTTTCTCCAGGCCTGGGAAGGAGAGGGCCTCTGCCCCAGAGAAAGGTGAGTGTAGCCACGTTAGGAGACAGCTCCCTCTGGGCATGCTCCGTGGATTTTGAGGCCAGCAGACCTGTGCTGCCTCCCAGCTCCCTTACCTCTCACCACCACCCACTGAGCTCTGGCACCTCCCCTCTGCCTCTCACCCATCGCCTCTACCCCACCCATCACCTCCATCCAACCACACCACCAACTTCTTCAGCCTTTGAGCTGACCTCCTTTCCCATCATTCTTCCTGGCGTCTCTGGTAACTAGACGGATTTTCCAGTTTAGGTTTTGTGAATTCCTCTCTGTGTGTGGAAAGTCTTGTCCTAAATCCTGAAATAAAGGAGGGAGTGATCACATACCCCTCCAATCCTGTAGGCCCAGAGAGAACCCACTTGACATAAGCCAGGGCTTTGGGAGGCTAGGGCCAGCTGGATGCCAGGCCACCTCTCTCTATGGAATTGTTCTTTTAACCCAAATGGAAGGGCAGTTCTCTGAGGGCTTGGAATTCTAATCCCACCTCTGATTTGTCTTTGCTCATTAAGTTTGGCATGTATAACTGATTATTTCGGGAGCAATCTGGTGGCATCTGCTGGTAGCTGTAGGCACAGAATGTGTCAGCCACACTGGGCAGTAAACATACACACACAGACACATTCACACACAGACATACACAGACACACACACAGACACACAGACACACACATACGCACACACATACACACCCCACTCACCATGCACACCCACCCACAGTGATCTCTTGCAAATATCACATTCAGTGTCCTTTTCTCTGTGTATGTCTGGTGTATTTACTATTCATGCATCACACACTTCTAATATCACAAACCATTAGCGTTGATGGCGTATTATCAGGGGGAAGACATGGGCAGAAACTGGTTAGTTTAAGGAATGGTTAGAGAATCAGAAGACAGCAGAGGTACAAAAAAAGAAAGAAAGGAAGGAATAAAAATAAACTTTAAAATGAGAACAGCCCAAATCGTGGCTCAAGAATTAAAAACTAATTAGCATAATAGTGCATAAATGCCTGTTTACACAGCAATGGCGTATAAGCTGTTGTAAGCTAAGCTAATTTTTCTAACTTTAAGACTTTGGGAGCTCACCTCTCAAGTTGGGTCTCTAGTTGGTGATGGTCAGGGGCCAATTCATATGTTTTTTGACACAAGCTGCACCCTGACACTGTCATAACAACACCACACTACTTGACAGTGCGATGTCAGTTAATTTTATTATTAAACAGGCTATGTGGCTGTGATCCCCTTTTAAAAAAAAATGCCTTTAGTGCATTTTATCTTTCTGCTGTCCTGCATGATCTTTGTGAAAGACGTTTAAATTGATCCATAAACAAAGAAATATTGATATGGAAACCATTTAGTACTGTGCGCGACCATTTTCACATAAGAAAAACACTTTAGAGTTTGGTTTTTAGACGTCTACCCCCTACTGGTGATATTTATTCTTATTTAGCTACAAAAAAAAAAAAAGAAGAAGAAGAAAAAAAAAAGTTGCAACCATAGGAGGAGAGGAAGGGCGGGATGGAATCGTTTGAATATCTCAATGATGTGATTGCTTCTGTGTTGAATTATTAAATTGCAGCCTTTGTAAGCCCTGACGCTAAGAAAATGGGGTAGGCTGAAAAGCTGTCCCATCTCTTGGAGCATCAATTCTGCTGTTACCTCAGAGCCTGCACAAGTTGGTGTGCCCTCACAGAGGAGTCGTGGCCCCCTTTTGCCCCTGGTTTGTGGAAGCTGAAGACTAAAGAAACCTGTCTTTTCTGTCCTTGGAACCTGTCCAGACCTGGCAGCTCACCAGGCACCCAGTTTAGAAATGGTATGTTCCAAAAGGGCCTCTGGTAGGTGGTTTTATAAAGCAGATTCCTTTGCTTAGACATCCATGGATCTAGGGAGCCTACTGGGTGCCCTCCTGTTCCCTAGGGCTGGTTCATTGCTCCTCCTGTGTGCTCCCACAGTGTTCTTCTGAAGCCTGCCGTGTAATGGCTTTCCTCTTGACCTTCCTCCTCACAGCAGAGAGCTGGCTTTGCCTCCTTCCACAGTGGCTGATCTCCACAGCATAGCCATCACTCTAACACTTTAGCTCTCCTTCCAGGGCAGCAGTCGGATACAGAGCATCCAGGGGTTCCTAGGTAAAGGGGTGGAGGATGGGCCCCTGAATCTTCAGAACTGCAGGGGTTCCATTTCTGCCCAGTGGATGGTGCCCCAAGGTGTGCAGTGCACAGAGACACCAGATTGCTCTCCTGCAGGGCTGCGTGGAGATGGGAAGAGAACAGGGCGCTGGGGCTGAGCAGGTGTCCACTGTACGTGAGCCACTTTGTCACAGACAACTTCACAACCCAAATCCCCTTTCATTCTTACTCCCCATGACCACCATTTCCAGTCTGCCCTGCTGTGGGAAGCCAGAGAGACAACACCTCTGAGAAGTCTGTGGCCTTGGTGACTCAGGGCACTGGGACTGTCCATCACCCTGTCACTGCTTCCTCCCATCTTACAGCTCTTACAGATTGGGGGGGATCCTTACAGAATTTTTGAATTTTCATTATTATTGTTTTTTAAATACAACTAAAATCCCCTTTGGATTGAAGCTTGCTGGGTGAAGGGAAAGCTAATAGGCTCTTTCCACTATCCACCAGGGTGTCGTGACACCTGGCCTTGGCCATTACTGGAAATCAGGGAACCGGAGCAAAAATGGAGGAGAAGAGCTGGTACCCTGTGTTACACTGTAGGTGCTTAATTGATCCACATGCCTCCACCGCACTGGAAGATTCCATGGCCACCTTCTTCCTCCAGAAAGCCCAGGTTAACACGCCATAGCTGCTCAAGGCAAAGGAAGCCCAGAAACATGGACTGCATTTGGAAGGGAGAGAAAAGGGACCCTGGAAAAGCCACTGGTCCCTGACCCATCCTAGGCCCATGTACCACAAGGGGTCCACATGTTCCCCAGAAGCAAGAGGCCTGAGGTTTGCTTCCTTAGAGATGTGGGGGAGTGGATACAACTGGCATATGGCTCATCATCTCCTTAGGGAGAGGACCCTATGATAGCTTTTAGTGTGACAAGGCCCTGTAGAGACCAGGTAGAGGCCTGCGTGGCTGTGGCTGTGGCTGTGGCTGTGGCTGTGGCTGTGGCTGTGGCTGTGGCTGTGGCTGTGGCCGTGGCCGTGGCCGTGGCCGTGGCCGAGGCCGTGGCCGTGGCCGAGGCCGAGGCCGTGGCTGAGGCTGTGGCTGTGGCCGTGGCCGAGGCTGTGGCTGTGGCCGTGGCTGAGGCTGTGGCTGTGGCTGAGGTTGTGGCATTGGCCGTGGCCATGGCCATGGCCATGACCACGGTCATGACCATGGCTGGGGCTAGGGTTTGGGTTGCTCTCATGGAGAGCACCATGCAGGTTTTATATTTCAGAGCTCTTTATATCAGAGATCTCCAACCATACCACAACAACCAGGCCCTTTGCTACTCTTGACAAAGGACAACATCTGCCATCACAAATGAGCCTGTCACTACTCTTCTGTCTTGCAGAAATACCAGAGTTTCTGACAGCTGACCCTAGAAGCCATGGGAGTCACAAATGCTGCAGGAGTGGGTTCCAGGGTAGCTGAGACCAGGTACAAAGTCCTTCTTCATCCTTTGGACCTCATGTTCTTGTAAGATGAGTACCAGTTGCTTCTTATTGGAAGGCTTGTCCAGCCTGCAGCCTCTGGACATGAAGCTAATGGCTGAAGCACAGAGTGCAGTCACTAACCGGAAAGGGACACAAGACTGAAAGTCCGGTGAGCAGATCTGGTGGATGGGTGAGGCGTTTATGGAACAGCATGAGGCTCACATAACTGGCTCTGCTGCTCAATGAATGGCTTTGGAAAACTACCTGAATTTGAGCTTCTGACTATTAAACTAGAATTTGAACAGACAATATCTAAGGCTTTTCTTCCTACATAAGGTTTTGGAACCAAAGGAAATTATAGTGTGCACTACCTCCTGCAACCCCATGGAGAACTCTACCACACAGAAGTCTCTTCTGACAAGATTTCAGCAATAAGAGACTCCTCTAACAAGACTAATATAATGAACAAAGTGTTCATGAATCTGAAATAATGTGTTAAATTTCATATGGCCTTTTAAAATTAAGAGAGGGAAGTAGAAGAAAATGTACAGAAGCCATTGTGAACTTAAGAACCTTGAGACATGGCTCCATTAATTTTAGTAAATATTTGTTGTAGCCCAGCTCCATACCAAACCCAGTGCCAGGCATAACAGGATGGAGAAAATGGCGCCTCTTTGTGAGAAATCAGGACGAATCACAGACAGACCAATATGTCAAGATGTTATTTCAAAATGCTGGGATAAAGGCAGAGACAGAGATATTCCTGGGATATCCTGGGGCCTCAACTCAGCCAGGAGAAATTTCTGGAAAAATTTTATGGGAAGTGATGTCTATATTAACTTTAAAAGAGGGACTTCAGGCCTTTTTGTTGAACCCAAAATTCAAGACTTGCAAGTCTTTCTGCATAGACTCTTCATTTAGGGTTAGAAGCTGAAAGGCTCCACAACCTTCCAGGAGAGAGAACACCATTGACCTCCAGGAGTTGTTACTCCTGGGAACACCAGGAGTAGGAAGTGGCCCCGACTCTCCTAACTAATTCCTTTCCAACCTCTCTGTGCACTGGTGTGGGGTTTCTTTCAAATGCGAGCTTCTGGCCCAGATTTTAAATATCCTGGATATATTCTACCATCAGGAAAGGTGACTGGGATCACGGACTAGGCTCACAGGTTTCAGGCCTGAGTCCTGGTCCCTAATCCAGACCAGCTTTGTCACCCAAGTGCTCAGGCACCTCTTCAAAGTTCTGGATCATAACAGGTTAGGGTGGGACGATAAAGTACAATATCACGATATCAAAGACATCCTAGGTGGAGGCTGAGAAGCCTGAGATTTTTTGCTGGGCACAATCAATGTCTTCAATCTGCCCTGACGGGTTCCCCATGAGGCAGCTTAGATGTATAGCATTTCAGGCTAAAATTGGCTTTCTTTGTAGAAACAAAATTAAAACTTCATGTTGACTATAGAGCTACCTGTCATCTACCGAAGACTTCAGATATGGCCTGTGCTTTTGGAAAGAAATGTTTAAATATCTTTATATCTGTAAAAAGAAGGGTTGGTCTTTTCAAAGAGGACTGGAGAACAGAAGTAAAAAGACAAATTACAGGTCCCTAGAAGAGGAAACTCACTTCCAGAATAGGATGGACCCTATAAATCTGAAGTTAGGCTATGCCTGTCTTTTATTATATTCTATAGAGCTGACAAGTGGGGGAGGAGCACAGTGTCAGGACCATTTGGTGGTTTCTTAACCAATTGGATGGCTATCCTGCAAGGGTTGGTATGGATGCCGATGATCATGGAAGGCATTTGGTCATATAGGGCCCTAGAGAGATGCCGCTCAACCTTTTAGACCCAGCTAAGAGGGAAACCATAAGAGAGAAAGAGAGAGGAAAGAGAGAGGTGGGGCAGGAGGAAAAACTTCGACCTTAACCTGATCCTGTTTGGCATTTATAGACATTTGAAAGATGGAACAGAGCACATGGTCATCAAAACTGCAGATGATGCTAAGCGGGGAGAGAGCTGGGTGCAACAAGTCCTTACTAAGGGTAAGGTAGTGAGCAAAACACAAGACCAAGTAGAACCAGAATGAGCGCGAGCTTCTACCCAGGGGTCCAAAAAAATCAACTGTGCAAGCTCAGATGACAGAAGCATGAGCTAGCGGCAGAATTTACAGAACAGATAAAAATCCCCAAAGACCCAGCGTCTGAGTCAACTGTGAAGTCAGTGGCAGTGGGGCCAAATAATCTAATAGATTTTAGGCTAGGCTGAGGGAGCTGCAGGCCCTCCTTTAGTCTGGACTATTCAACCCACATCTAAGACTGGTCTCCTCCTCAGGGTTCCACGCTCTTGAGTCGAGTGGACATGGACCAGAGTGTCTCCAGGGGGATGAGCAGGACAGGCAAAGGCCAAGCGTTTTCTTTTAAAAGCTAAGTCAGGAAGGGCATATGTGCTGACTGCTAATGCCCACAAGGAACAAGATGCACAAGTCTGATCTAAGGAGAAACTTCCAGCAACATTGTTGAAAAGTGTGACAGACTGCTTTAGGAGAGAGTGAAATCCATCCTCGGATGCGAGGCCACGAGAGTGAGGTAGGAGAAACGATCTCCATGATAGATTTGTACGAGTTGCTTTTCTAGTCCCTGTGACCAACTGCTTGGCAAAGCAAAGAAAGGGAGAAAGGACTTGCTTTGGCTTGTGGGTTGAGAAGATAAAGCCCACTGTGGTGGGAAGGCATGGTGGCGACCAGGTCCGTGGTGGCAGGAGAAGCCACTGGGACTCATTGCCTGCTCACATCTCACTGAACCGAGAGGCACAGAGGATGGGAAATGGGGCTGTGCTGTATAACTCAAGGCCTGCTCCTCAACAAACAGCTTCCTTCCAAAGAGTCCACAACCTCTCAGCATAGTGTCATCAGCTGGGGACCAAATGCTTCAGCCTGTGGAGGAGCATTTCACACCGAAGCCGCAACAGGCTTTCCTTCATTAGTTTGCTGCAGCTGCTCCTCCATCCAAAATGCCAGGATGTAGCATCTTTCATTCCAAACCAAACCAAGACAGATCACTGTCCCAGTCTAAGAAGACACGAATAATCCTATGGATATTGAAAATAAGTGCTCTAAGAGAGAGGGAGTTGCTTAAACTGCTTCTAACATACATTCTGAGCTGGTCAAAGTAGAAGAGAGATGATACCTCTGGCCCCCAGTCTGGGAAGACCCCATGTATGTAGGAGGGAGAGAAGAAAGGGGTAGATGAGACCAGAGGTGGGCTGGGGCTGATTTTTGAGGATCCTGGCTGTTATGATAAGATATTCCATCTGCCTCCAAAAGGAAGGGGGTGGGGACTAGTGGAACACATAAATCAGATTTAGGACAATGATTCTGGTGGATTCAGAGAAGAGGGACTGGATTCGGGAGAAATTAGAAGCAGGAAGACTAGTTGGTCATTTCCAGGCCTAAGGGCCTTGATGTCATAAAGCAATATGAAATGTGAATGTTTCTTAATGAAAATGCTTTTAAGGGAACTAACAAGAAGAAGGCTCTGTGTGCAGAGAGGAACTGTGTGTCCCCACAGAAACAACAGGAAAGATCTGGACAGGTTTAGCTGTATGACATCAGGCCAGGGCAAGGGCCAGGGCGGACCAAGGCTGTTTACGCACAACCCACAAGCTCTGGGCAAATAAGTCCGGTTAGAACTGCATTTAAATCAAATGGAGTCCGTGGGGTTGATATCAGGCCAGTGTCTGGAGCTTTCAAAGATAGTAACATGAGAACAAGGGTCCAGTCCTCAAGAGCTGGGCCTGCGCTCACAGATGCGTCATGACGTTCTGATGAATGCGAACCTTCCCCCAGAGAAACATTGAGAGGTAGGGACATTCTAGGACAACAGTTGCTCGGACAAACTGAGCTCTCTACACAATCATGGCTAGATTCAAAGGAGAACAAGAGCTTTGTCAAGCACAAATGTGACCCCATGTTCCTCGAGTAAGCCAGGAAGTGTCTGATTTTATTCTTTTCTTTTCTAAATAGGATTTGTCAAAATCAAAACTTTACTCTATTTCCTGAGAGCATCCAATGCAAATCAAAGACCCACTTTTGATGCCCTAAATCCTCTAGTCCCTGGATGAGATGCTGTGCTTTCTTTCTTTCTTTCTTTCTTTCTTTCTTTCTTTCTTTCTTTCTTTTTTTTAATTTAATTGCATTTTATCAGCAATTAACACTCAATGTTGGCCCACTATTCAGCTTTCTTCTTTAGGATCTGGTGTCACTATATTTCATATAGTCCCCGTGACCAACTGCTTGACAAAATAAGTAGAGAGAGAAAGGACTTGCTTTGCTTGTGGGTTGAGAAGATGAAGCCCATTGTGGTGGGAAGGCATGGTGGCGACCAGGTCCGTGGCGGCAGGAGGAGCCACTGGGACTCATTGCCTGCTCACATTTCACTGAAATGAAAAGGTAGATGAAATATATACACCACTAGGAATGGTGGGCTAGCCCAAGCACAGGCCCCAGGTTATCCTTTGTCTATCCTTTGCAGTGCTTCTCTGGAAACTTCTGCTATCTCTCCCATGAAATACTCCATCCTTTGGGACTCCACCATGCCTGGCACTGATTCCCTCTGACAAATATCAGAATTTTGCAAATATTTTCAACAGTTCTTCATTGCTGGTGAATACACTGAAGTTAAAGACTCTATCTTAGTAGTCTTTATGTCCCCTTTGTCCAGTTTGGGAACAAGTGTCCCGCCCTCAGGAGCCAGGTCAGCACTCACAGCTGGGCCATGGTGTTCTGCTGGATGCGACTCCTCTCCCCGAGGATCGGTGAGAGCACTTGCTGAGACAAACTGATCTCTCTACGTGATCATGGCTATACCCAAAGGTCTGTGCTCAAACAGATGAACTGTTGTGCTCATAAGAGACTTACACAATCATCTTTTGTTTGTTTGTTTGTTTGTTTGTCTGTTTTTTGTTTTTTTGAGACAGGGTTTCTCTGTGTAGCCCTGGCTGTCCTGGAACTCACTCTGTAGATCAGGCTGGCCTCGAACTCAGAAATCTGACTGCCTCTGCTTCCCAAGTGCCGGGATTAAAGGCGTTACACAATCATCTAAACAGTATTGTCAAACTCAAATGCCTACAGAGCAGAAGGGCCAGTGGCCACCTGACAATACATATTCTGTTGGTGTCAATGAGCTTTCACTGGGAAAGGATGTGAGTTGCCAGATCTTCCTAGCTTAAAGACAAGTAATCATATTCTACAAATGTAAGTGCATCAAAATACTGTGTGCGCTTAATAAAATAAGTCTGTGGGCCAGATTTCATTTCTGTGCTACCAAATTGTGGCTTCTGATCCAGAAATTAGTTACCCAGAGGCAAAATAGACCCCCAACTCAGGTCTTAGAAATTATACCCCAAATTATGTTCTGGGGAAAGAGCACCAGATCTGACACTCAGGCCAAAGTGCAGAATCTTGGCATGAAGGGCACGTGAGTAACAGCCTAGAGATGAGTTCCAGTCATGCCAGGTTATAGATTCAATCCAGTCTCAAGCATTTGATCCCACTGCTAATACTGGATTCACGTTACCTTCTTATGAGCAAATTTAATTGCACATATTTTCATTAAAGTTGGATTTCTATCAGTGTGATTCCTGTAATTGTATAGAATATAGAACTTGCTGTGCAGGACCACTAAGGGCAGCCTGCAGTCTCCTGGTCCAGACTGCATCTCAGTCTTGCTCTCTGGCTGACCTTCCAGCGCTGACATGCTTTTAAACTTCAGTATTCCAGTTTCTATCTGCAGCACGCACCCTCCTGCTTTAGCACATTTTCTCCATTATTTATTCTATCCCTTTCTTCTAGTGCTGTTCTCTACTAAAATTCTTATTAGTGGACCTTCTTGTTTTCTGCTCTTGAAAAATCTGTTTCCTTAGAGACACACCCAATGTCACCCCAGCCTTCCTGTTGACTCTAGTTCTGCTACTGCCCTCTAAGTCCCCGACGTTTTCTTGCTCTAAGGATGTTCTCCTTCATGGCTTTCCATTCTGCACCTTGGCTTCCACCTCGTTCCAAGTCTCCTGCTAACCATAGTCGGTTTCTTTGAAGTCTCTTGTTCTCTGACCTATTCTGGATTCCTTTTTTATTCCTTCCAGTCTCTGTGTTTTCCATTAGACCTTCTCTCAAATGTCTGACAGACGTTGGTTATCTAACCATATTTGGAAACAAAGAAGTAGCCAGGACTAGCACTAGTGAGGCAGGACTGTAATCATAACCAATCCAGAGGCTGAGGCAGGAGGATCATGAATTCAGGGGCTGTTTGTACTACAGAGTGAATTCAATGTCAGCTGGGCAACTTAATGAGACCCTGTCTCAAAATAAATGTTAAAACAACAACAACCAGCCTGAAGATAGAGTGTGGTGGTTACACAGCATGCAGAAGACACTAGGTTCTGTCCCCACGCTCCATCCCCCAACCCCTGTCCCAGAATGAAGCTGTAATGACCGACCAGCAAAGCACTGTAAAGCTGATCTGAAGCTTTGTGTGTACAGTGGACCATCCTAACATTGGGCTTCACTGAACAGAAGCCCGCCATTGTGATTTGGGGACCTCCAAGGTCATTATCTCTGGCAAATTTTATGAGTGAAGAGTCCTTCAGTTGCTGAGGGCAAATAAGGGAAGAGGGCTGGAAACTCACCATTTACTAGGAAGGTTTCTGGTTCATTCCCCTCGTTGGTTAAGCTTTGTCTCATCCTTGCTTTAACTGGAAAGAACCCAATCGATTCGTTCAGCACCTTCCTGGGGAATCTCTTTAGTGCACTTCTAGCAAGCAAGGGACGGGGAAACTTTTAGTTTGTTTCTACTGCTGTGGTGAACACCATATTCAACAGCACCTTGGAGAGGGAAGGCTTGCCTTCAGATCCAGATTACAGTCCATCACTGAGGAAAGCCAAGGCAGGAATTTAAATAGGACAGGAACCTGGAGGCAGGAAGTGGAGCAGAAACTGTGGAGGAAGGTTGTTTACTGGCTTGCTCCCAAGCTACCTTTCCTACATCTGGCAGGAACACTGCTAAGACGTGGCCCCACCCACAGTGTCTGGGCTCTCCCACATCAACCATTTATCAAGAAAATGCCCACAGACTTGCCTACCTGATGCAAACGTCTTCTCAACCAAGGTTCCCTTTGCCCTTTTAGATGACTCTAGCATTGGCTAGATGTCTCTAGCCAAAGATAGACACTGATGTGGATGCCAGGAAGTGCATACTGACAGGAACCTGATATAACTGTCTCCTTAGAGGTCTGCCAGAGCCTGAAATATA
Source organism: Arvicanthis niloticus (assembly GCF_011762505.2). Classification (NCBI taxonomy): domain Eukaryota; kingdom Metazoa; phylum Chordata; class Mammalia; order Rodentia; family Muridae; genus Arvicanthis; species Arvicanthis niloticus. Next base: position 18,904,218 of record NC_133437.1, read on the forward strand.
CAGAAGTGAATGTTCACAGCTAACCATTGAGCTGATCATGGGGTTCCCAATGGAGGAGTGAGAGAGAAGACTGAAGGAGCTGAAAGGGTTTGCGGCCCCATGAGGAGAGCAACAATACCAACTAACCAGAGCTCTCCATGGTCTAAACCACCAGCCTGGGAGCACATAGGGAGGGACCTATGGTAAATGACAAAGCTAACCAGCAGACTAACTTATTTCTAAAAGATCCTCACCTGGCTTCTGCTTGAAAGCTCCTCACACTGCCTCCTTAAGGGGTGCCTCCAAACTGCAAGACCTCAAGATTGTGTAATATTGTTACACAATGCTTCCTCCCAAGCCTTCACAGACTATGGACTCCTCTCAATTAGGGGGTGTTCTGCTAAATTGTTACTCATTGGGCTTGTACACCAAATGTCTGCTGATTTTCTCCTCACTGCCTGCTTTCTTTTGGACTTTCTTCCTTTTAAACCATTTTAGAAGAGATTCAATGAAAAGCTGAGGCAAATACATGGGTTCAATTTACCATACATAACTGAAATACTCTAGAATATTTAGGTTTGTTTTTCATACCTGCCAGCCTATGACCGTCTTGCTTAAGCAGGTAGATGGACAGTGGTCAGCCAGGCCCATTCCATATATCTGTCACATGACTGTTCCAGTCCTGATAAAGGATTCGAATACTTACCTTTTTCTTGATTTTTTTTCAAAAAGGTTCCCATGTCAACATTTTTTTTTTAATTTGGCTTTTTCCAGACAGGATTTCTCTGTGTGGCTCTGGCTGCCCTGAACTCCCTCTTTAGACCAGGTTGGCCTTGAACTCAGAGATCTACCTGTCTCTAACTCCTGGGTGCTGGGATTAAAGGTGTGTGCCACCACTGCCCAGCTCTGCTTAGCTTCTAAATCAGGTATATTCAGGGTGCCATGGCCATAGACTGTATTGTTATCAGGAATGGTTGACATTCTATTTCTGACGTTCTATTTCTGACAATATGTTAGATTTCAGTGGGGGGACAGTGTTGGACACAAGGCTTGTGGTCAAGGTAATGGTAACAGATCAGCAAAAAGTGAAAAAAATATTTTTAAAAAATTACTTGCGCCAACCTCGGGATACGAAAACTTTAAAATCACTAAAAATTTAAAATAAACAGTAACTAGATTCCCTTTACTTACTCTTTAGGCCTTTAGTCTATAATCAGCAACATCTACGTAAGGTCACAGTGAATAACCTCACATTGAGCATTCGGGTTGCTCACATGTGACCCTATACACAGCTCTAGGGCTCTTACACCATCCTATGCCAGGACAATCAGACAATCAGACCAAAGCAAGGACCTGTGGTGGCATTGCTGCACCTCTGTGCTCTGTAACCTCCTGAGGACAAGCCCACAAATTGCAGGGACTTAACTCTCTACAGGGAACTCGTAGTTATTATGCTGGACCGTGGCCTGCGACCGGCCAGGGAAGGACCCATCTCCATTCACATGAGCTTGACATTCTCTTTTACCTGTGGATGTAATCACATCCAATATCTGGGAAACTATTGTATTTCCAGTCCTTAAACTTACCCGTTGGTCTCGAACTGTGTCGGATGACACTGCAGCATCTCTTTCCTGGAAAGAAAAGAAACAACAGTTTGAGTTTGATCTGAAGGAATCTGAGTTTAAGTGGGAGTTGTAGCATCCCTCCCCCATATTGGTTTTTCATATATATTTTTACTATGGAATAGCAAGGCTAGATAGGTGTGGTGGCTTGAATAAGAATGGCCGTCCATAGGCTCATCTATTTGAATGCTTAGTCACCAGAGAGTGGCACTATTTGAGAAGGATTGGGAGGTGTGGCTTTTTGGAGTAGGTGTGGCCTTGTTGGAGAAAGTATATCAGTGGAGGTGGGATTTGAGGTTTCAAGCCCATGCTAGGCCCAGTTCTTTCTCTTGGGGTGTGAGTCAGGATTTAGCTCACAGCTACTGTCTGCCACCGTAATGATAATGAACTAAACTTTTGAAGCTATAAGGAAGCCCAAAATTAAATGCTTTCTTGTATAAGCATTGCCTTGGCTGTGATGTCTCTTCACAGTGACTAAGACTGGTAACAAGGGTCTGGAGAGATGGCTCAGTGGTTAAGAGCACTGGCTGCGCCGGGCGGTGGTGGCACACGCCTGTAATCCCAGCACTTGGGAGGCAGAGGCAGGCGGATTTCTGAGTTTGAGGCCAGCCTGGTCTACAGAGTGAGTTCCAGGACAGCCAGGGCTACACAGAGAAACTCTGTCTCGAAAAAAAAAAAAAAAAAAAAGCACTGGCTGCTCTTCCAGAGGTCCTGAATTCAATTCCCAGCAACCACATGGTGGCTCACAACCATCTATGATGGGATCTGATGCCCTTTTCTGGTGTGTCTGAAGACAGCTGCAGTGTACTTATATACATAAAATAAATAAATAAATCTTTAAAAAAAAAAGACTGGTAACAAAAGTACTTAGGAGTTGAGAGCATAAGTATTTTGTAAAAGCTTTTGCAATGGAGACCATTATGTTCATAATAAACATAACCCCCATATGAGAGGCTTATATATAAACAGTGAATGGGTTTAGAGAAGCAAAAATATCCTGGTGACTTTAAAAAATAAACACAAAGCCGGGTGGTGGTGGTGCACACCTTTAATCCCAGCACTTGGGAGGCAGAGGCAGGCGGATTTCTGAGTTCGAGGCCAGCCTGGTCTACAGAGTGAGCTCCAGGACAGCCAGGGCTACACAGAGAAACCCTGTCTCGAAAAACCAAAAAAAAAAAAAAAAAACCACAAGAGCAGGAATTGTGATTCAATGTCAGAGTGCTTGGGTAGTATAGTATGACAGGCCCTGAATTCAACCCCAGGACAGAAGAAATAACACACGTGTGTTCATGCGTGCATACATACACACACACACACACACACATGCACAGGAAAAGCAACACTGTGCGTTGGTTCTACACTTGAAACATCTTCACTTGAATATTTCTTTGTGTTCCTCATTGGCCCAAACGATTGGAAGTGTCCTTAAATTTCAGTATGTCAGCAACGCTTCCTGATTTCTTAAGGCTAAATAACGTCTATGTCCCCCACGTTTGACACTGTGTTGTTAAAACGAGGATGAGGATGAACTCTTTGAAGAGAGGTGGACTCTGAGTGACCACTGTTCAAGTGGACAAGGTTCAAACACACGTGAAGGCCTTGTTCCTTTCAATGTTGTTTCTTTTATATCTTTGATGATGTGTCAGTAATGTGCCACTAATGATAACACCCGTAGCCAGAATACGCCACAGGAGACTTAGGATCTGATATTCCTCGACAACCCTGAGAATTGGGCAAGGGTATCTATCATTGCCCCCACATGCTCAGAGTAGAGCTCCAAGATCATCTGTTCCGAACTCTCTTCCAGAATACTTCAGTGAGAATTAAAAGGCGCCTGTTTAACTAATCTCACGCAGCGGTAGAATAGTATCTTCGCATGGTTGGGATTCAGCCCCAAGCAGATGACTCGTTATTTTACATCTCTCTATGACATTTCCATCCATGAAAAGCCCAACCAAAGACCCAGTCCCATTTTGCTACCTGTTCTTTCGTGAGGATTTTTAATGGTGATTTTATTCCAAACCGTGCACAAACATAAATACTGCATTAAAGGAAGATGAATTTATTCTGACCTTTACTGAAAACGCCTGTGAAACAAAGCACTTAGGCATTTATGGCCTGTTAGACGCCCCCATTACCAGCTTCCGCACAGACAGGCAAGTCCTTCCTAGCAAACATGATGTTCCCAAGCACAGCAGTTTCCCCGAGCACTTAACTGCAAAGCCAGCGTTCTGTTGTTCCCTAGAAGATTGTTTGGGTCCATTTTTATGCACTCAGAAATCTGAAGAAATTAAGGGACTAGGTAAAACATTGAGTCAAGAAAAAGAAATGATGTTTTTGATTAGTTTTGGTGAAAACACATAATACTTTGTAACTAAACCATGGTTTATTATTGGAACGGAGATGGTATGTTTGCAGGATTTGCTTAGTCTCTCTTTTGACACCCCACCGCACCCCCCACCTCCCTGAGGGAATCAGTGGCATTGTTTAGTCATCTCAGTTAAAAGTGTCTTTCAAGTCTATTGATGATTATTAACCCCCACTGGCCCCTCAGAAAATAGACCACCCTCCCTTTGCACGCCCCGAGATGAATAATATTCTCTGCATTTAAATTTTGCCATGATCGTTTTTTTCTTTAGCCATAAGCCTCTGAATGCAGAGTTATTTCCTTGCTCCAAATTCTTGTGTCAGAGTTGAGATGTTAAACCACAGCGACCATGAAACTTTAAAACCCCTGATGCATGATGAATGGGCGCTAGGCAAAGCAGCTGAAAATCTATGCTTTTGCTTCTCTTTAAACACTTGAAATTGACAGTGCCATAGATCAAACATTTTTACTGAGAGGAGAAGCTTTGGCAGTTTAACTTAAACAAGTGCACAGTTACCATCATCTCCAGACCTCGCCCCTCAGCAATCCCCTTCCTCCTGGCAGGTTGGGGGGGAGGAGAGAGAGAGAGAGAGAGAGAGAGAGAGAGAGAGAGAGAGAGAGAGAGAGAGAGAGAGAGAGAACTCCAGGCCTGTGCAGTTAAAGTACAAAGCATCTGCTTGTAACTCGGAGGGAGTGACACGGCACAACTCCCACCCCCACTCCATCGACCCTCAGCCCACCCCACCTATCCTCACCCCCAGGATGACAGGAGGTGGGAGGGGGCTTCCCCTCGGAGCACCGGTAGAATGAGTGGGAGCATGCGCTCTCACTCCACCTCTTCCCACAATCGCCACCCATATCTCTCTCTCCCTCTTTTGCCTTCTTCCTCCTCTTCCCTCCTCCCTGTCTTCTCTCTCTCCTTCCTCCTCCTCCTCCTCCTCCTCTCCCCACCCCCTGCCTGGCTCTGTGAAGTTGGCACGCTGCCCATTCAGGCGTTCACCGGCAGCTCCTCAGGGATCAGCAGGCAAAGTCACAGTCTGCACAAACAGAGCTTTCAAATTCATAAAATTCATAGGATTTTTCACAAATGAATGAACACAATTTTCTACCAATTTCCTCATTATGCAAATATGCAAAATATCAAATTTAGGCCAATTAGGGTCCTCCACAGTCCCAAATTCACCCGTTTAAGCCATAATTGCAGAAACTATCAAATAATTACGGTCGCTAATTGGAAATATTTGTGACAGATACAACAAATTCTTGCACAAATTACATTTCATTCGAGGAACCACTGCGCGCCACTGAAATTTTATCGAAGTCTAATTTAACTTACATAATGAGTTGAATTGAGTACTTGTTATCAAATTTGAGCAATTCATAGCCCCGTAATGTGGAATGATCAAATAAATTAAAAGGGAATTTATTCAATATTTTGTTGTGATCCTTTTCTCGGAACCATTGCTATTTTGTAGGGAATTTCCTCCTCCCGCGGCCCGGGCGGGTGCCTGGTTTCACGCAAGCCCAGGCGGTGCCCGCCGCTGCGGTGGAGGAGCCGGCGGGTGCCCCGGAGCTGCGAGCCGACGTGGCGAGCCTCAGCGGGCGGTGCGAGCGGCTGCGGGCGCCAGGGAGTCGCGCTCAGCCACCGCCTGGCCACCAACCGCCGGATCGTCCCCCTTTGCTTTGTTTCAGTTAATTGGGTGGCCCGGGCGGCGAATACTTCCGGGTGAAGCGAGGGAGAGTCCCAGGAACGCTCCGACTTCTGGAAGTGTTCAGCCACGAGCGCGCGCGCACTTGCACACTCGCGCACACGCGTGCACGCCTGTGTACCCGTGCACATCACCGATCTCGCGCACACTACATCCAAGTCACACGCCTCAAGCAGGCAGTCTCATCTCGTACACACCCACTACGCAAGCACACTCTGGCGTACACGGGGCAGCTCCCCACGCCACGCGTGACCCTGGTGGGTGGAAAGCCCGGTTTGCTGAGAGAGAACGGGAAGGAGGGTCGCTATCTTCCAAACTGGCCTAGCCGGGGTTAACTGCTGGGTGAGGGTCCCACGAGGGTCGCGCGCATACAGGGTGAAACGGACACAGACACAAGCTCAGGATGGAGGAACACATGCCCTTGTTCTCTGCCCTTTGTGTGCAAGTGTTCTTGGGAGGGGGTCCAACTCTAGGTAGCTTAAGGCTCCTCTCCAGAGTCCAGGTGCTTGCCAAGGGGAACCCAGGCGCCCTCTGTGTGCGTGGGTCCGATGCACCTGACACACAGTCGCGCCTCCAGGATCGCCGTGTCCCGAAGGTCAGCCTTGCAGACAGAGCATTCGTTTTCTCTTGTATACACACACACACACACACACACACACACACACACACACACACACACACATTTTTTTCCAACTGCCTTGTGGCCTCGTTGGCGGGTTATAAATGTCTCCTTCTCCCTGTGATTTGTTTAATCCGTGGAAATGGTGCTGGTCCTATGTAAACAAGCCAACTGCGGAATGAAGGCAGTCACCCATGCGTGGCCAGGCTGCCTATTTGTCAGAAAACCTTCATAAATACTGAGCCGGGGCTGGGCAAGGATGTGATGTCTCCATTTTTGCCAGGAAAGGGCACAAGGAAGACAAAGCGAGGAACGACAGTGTGTAACCTTTAAGGGACAGATAGTTTGGGAGCTCGGGCGGCTGGGAAGCTTCCCTGGCTATTTCAGCGCCAGAGGATGACAAATGTTGGGGTCCAGGCAAGCTCCTGGAGCTTGCTGGGCGGCAAAAGACTGGTTGACATTTTTAAGCCAGGAGCCACATTGACCCGGGCTGGGCCCAGGAAGCCCTTAGGACTGTAGAAAAGGGAATCTCGCTTCCTGTAACCTTCCAGGTGCATCACTTTTTACACTAAACACTTCCGAATATTTATTTCGACTTTACCTGGGTTCCTTCAAAACAAAATTCGGTGACCCCAGGAGGTGGCAATGGGACATTGCTACAGTCTTTTACCTCGGTTTGTTAAAGCAAGCGCCTGTCCAGTAAACAGTTCAGGCTTTGTTTGCCCACCTTGGAAGACGGTGGTTTGGCTCTGAAACCCAGGTTCCCCACCCCTACCTTTTCTTTCTTTCTTTCTTTCTTTCTTTCTTTCTTTCTTTCTTTCTTTCTTTCTTTCTTCCTTTCTCTCTCTCTCTCTCCTTCCTTCCTTCTTTCTCTCTCTTTCTTTCTTTTTTTAACAGAACAATGCATATGTGGCTAATTACACACTCGCAACAAAAGCAGTAATTACTGCCTGTAATTATCATGGCCCTTATTTAGAAAAAAAATGTGAGAAAATGTTGAGTATTAAAACATGAAAGCAGCTATTAATCAAACCTTTACACCTTCTTTAATTCTGGCGTAATGGTGGGTATTATCATAAATCTACTCTGATAGTAACACAAGAATAATGAGTTCAGTAATGATAGCGATGATGATCATAATGATTTTAACCAACAAAGAATGGTGTAGATTTATTGCTAATAATGTGTTACAGGAACCTCTTTCATTAAAATTGCCTATGTGTGTTCTCCTCGCTGGAGTAACCTGCTTGCCTGTGTATGAATGTGTGCGCGCGCGCATGCGTGCATGCATGCATGTGTGTGTGTGTGTGTGTGTGTGTGTGTGTGTGTGTGTGTGTAGGGGTGTTGCTGCCTTCCCTTGTGGCTAAAGAGGGAAAGTAAATGCCATAGCACACTAACCCCCAGCCAAATTTTCATAGGAATCCTCATCTGTCTCTGCCTCTGGGTCTTTAGTAGACTGTAGCCCAAAGGTTCTCAGTCTGGGGGACCCTTTCACAGGAGCCGCCTAAGACCATCTGAAACACAGATATTTACATCACAATTCATAACAGCAGCCAAATTGCAGTTATGAAGTGGCAACAAAAATAATTTTATGGTCATCACAACATGAGGAACTGTATTAAAGGGTCGCAGCCTTTGGAAGGTTGAGAATCACTGCTGTAACCCACGCAGAGATTAGAACAGAGTTCTGGTAGGGTGCACCTAGAAAGTGGAAGGCTCAGGGCCTGCAGAGGAAATATTCATCTACGGAGGGAAGGCAGGCCAGCTCATACCCTACTGGATCTTCAAAGAAGGTCACTGCTGGAGTTTGGGAGATGGCACTGGGCAAGGGCAGAGACTCAACAGAGGTTGGTGTAAGACTTTGACCCAATAGAAAGCGGGCAGAGTCGGAGTTCTGCTCTTCCCAACTGAAGCAGCAGTCTCTTCATTCTAGAGGGAAGCAAAGCTCTTCCTGTGGCCCAGGGCGAATGCCTTGGGGACTTCCTGGTGGAAAATACAATAAATGGACTCTCATTCATCTGAACGTGCCCTTGCTTTTTTGCTTTTTAATGAAATTAGCTTGGTATTTGACCTCTGCAAGTGTTCTAGAGATTGGCAGTGAACATCCACATTTTAATATAAACTATAGCATCCGGCATGCAAGCTTTATAAAATGAAGGTTCTGTTGTCTGGTACATTGTTCTATCTTAGTAATGAGGGAGCCTCCAGAAGTCCAAGTCTTACTTTGCCCCATGCAGTGTCAGCCTTAAGGAAAATGCCCAGAGCCAATCACACACTTTCTAGGGGTCTCCAGGTTGGTGGAAGGGCTCTGGAGGCTTGAACTCCTAGAGACTGTGCTCACCCTTCCTGGAGTTCCTACCTAGGGAAAGATTTCGGTGCAGATAAACCCCAAAACTATAGCTGCGTTTAGTGGTTTTCAAATATAGTCAGTCAGGTTATGTTTTCTGAATATCACCCTTCCCAATTAACTGTAAAATTTTGTCAGTTATGGGAATATGGAAGTCAGTGGTGACACAATTAGAACTTATACATAATAAATAGTACATCTGTAGTATTTTAACCTCCACTAACAGTTATGAGATCAGTGTGTGGGCCAATTAACTATGTAGCTTTTTTTTTTTTAAACCAAGGCTCCATAAACACACTGGTTTTAAATGTCCTAATTAGTAACTTGCTCATTAATTAACTTTCTGATTAATTGTGTAGCAATCTAATTTGTAGATGAGCCACTTAAAGAGTGATACCTTGTAATTCTTTCTTCTGTCTTTAAAATTCCCCCGTAAAATGTGATTTTGTATTCAGCTGGCCTCCTAGTTGCGGAAAACCCATGTTTAAGAGATACTGTGTGGTTGGCCCCAAACTAAATTTCTGTTAACCTTGTTCTGTGTGGAGTGTGGATGGAAGATGTTGGTTGGGGGTTGAGGATGTGGGAAAGGACAGGGCAAAAAAAAAAACAAAACAAAACTAAGAAAAGTGAAAAAAGACCAAAGCATCTTTTCTCCTCTTTGAAAATATTTTCTCCTCCTTGAAAATAAGATAAAATGGACTATAATCAGAACCAAATCTTGATTCCAAAACCATTTAGGGGAAAAGAAAATTTTTAAGAAAACTTATTGTGGCCCCCCAACACTCCCCCCCCATCATGGACTATTCCAGACATAATTTAAAACGGTGGACAAAAGGGCCAAAGGAGCATTTCAATAGAAGCCCCCCACGCACTGGAACATCCGGGCTGTATTATTAGCATCAGAAAGGGCGACGGGTCCGGCTTCCACCCGAGCTATTGTTGCCAGGGTGTGTCGCCAGTCCTGTCCTGCAGAAAGCCTTTAGCCCTGATGGCAGATGATTCTCTAAGTGAATAGAGATGAAGGCAGGGATATTAAGTGACTCTATAAAACATCCCGGACACAATTGTGTGATTGATGGAGGACAAAGTGGGAACAGCAGGACAGAGGATCCTGGGAGAAGCAGCCTTGTCAATGCGAGAAACCCATCTCTGGAAACAGCTTCTCCGGGAGGAGTTTGCAGTCTATTTGTATGAGTAATCAGCTGGGCCCCCTCTCTGTCAGCCCTGTTTACTCACTGATTTTCTCAACAAGACAACCATTGACACTGGATGGATGGGGCTAATCTGGCGCAGAACTGGCGGCTTCGCAGAGGCTACAGGTCGAAAATAGAGCGCGGTGCCAACTTCACCTCGCCTAATCTAGCGGCTAATATTTATTAGAGCCAATTTATACCGCTGCTCTCTCAAAGAGCAAGGAAGGCCTGGGTGCAATTAATAACATAGGCGATAACCACAGACAAACAAATAAATAAGGGTTTGTGAACTGTTTGGCTGGTTTTAAGGATGGATGTGAAGAGGACAGGGTTGGGTTTGCTACCTGGAGCGGGAAAAGAAGAGGAAGGCAAGGTAGCCCTGAAGAGTGGGCTGGCTTACTAGCCAGCCTCATCCAATCTCAGAGCAACAATGGGCTGCAAAGTGGCTTTAGAGCCTACACGAGTGTATGTAATTCCACAATGCAGCTAACAGAATCTCTGTACACAGACACCTGCCCTCGCAGAGAGAGGTGCATGCGCACACTCCTGTTGTAAATATCCAGTTTATGCTCATCCCCACCCGCTGAGGGAGACCCAGATCGCAAGATTGCTCTGCACTCAGAAGCCAAGCCTGCAGCCATCGAGAAGAGTGGCTATCTGAAGCTAGGAAGTGGAGGCGTGGGAGAGATAGGACAACCAGAATAGGGTCCTAGGCAGAGAGGCTTCCTTCTATAGCCCACGGTTGTCCTTGGGGCTTGTTGGTAGACATGCTGCCCCAGGCCGAGTTTCCTGCAATCGGATACTTAACGTGATTTTGCAGGGCCAAGCTGGAGAGAAACAGATGAGTGTGTGTGTGTGTGTGTGTGTGTGTGTGTGCGCGCGCGCGCGCTCGCTCACGCTGGGGGTGCTTGGTGGGCCTGGAACCCGGGTGGGTATGCTGTCGCCCACAGGCTGGCTTTGCAAAGGCTTGGTAGGAGGCATTGTTCCTAATCCGGCGCGGCTTCAGCGGGGGCTGAGACATGCACGCTGACCTTACAGCGGGCCCGGCCTGCAGACAGCTGGCTGCGAAGAAGGAAGCCCTTTGCCCTCGAGCCCCGGTTTCCCTACTCGCCCTCCCCGACCCCCTCTGGGCCAGCGGGCGCCCGCGCCTTACTAATTGCTCGGCTCCCTTCATGCACACATCTCCACTAATTTTACATTTCTCATTCTGCGGGTAGCTGGAAAGCGGCTCAGGGAATACGGTTCCTTCTCTTAGCTACCGCATGAATACAGTGAGTGGTGGCCGTCCAAGCCTCCCTGGCTGGGGGCTTTGGTAAATTAGCAGCTTGGCTGTATAATCAGGCATTCGCCATTGAGGCCACAGTACTGTACCCGCTAACCAGGTGAGATTTCATCATCTAATGGGTTGGGAGGTGTGACCGAGCTGCTAAGTTAGCAATTAAACTTCGCAAGTATCATTCGATTGCTTTTTTTGGGGGGGGGGGAGGGGGCAGGCCACAGCACCGTTACACCAGCTATTAAAGAAAGAAAATAAACCCCTTTCCAAAATATATACACCAAAGGAAATGATTTTGTGAAACCCATGAAATGACATAAAGGAAGTATAGGGTCTAAACACAACGTTTGGATTCTGTTATTCTGCAAAACGCACACCATATAGTTACGGAGTTCTAGATCTGCAGTGAGGGAGGGGGATGGTAGCTAGTTGCTGCAAAGGCAGGGAGAGACTGTGTGCAAAATATTAGATAACATCTAATCTAGGATAGAAAAAAAATCTAGGAAATGATAGAGATTCGTCCCTTTGGGCCTATTGTTTAGATTTATTATTGTACCAAGAACTGGTATCAAAGCAAAAGGGCAAACGGTCTGATAAAAGGTTAAGTTTTTTGTTTTGTTTGTTTGTTTGTTTGTTTGTTTGTTTGTTTTTTGCCAGTTCCTCTGGCCCCTGAGGCCCGAAGCCCTGCACCTCCTCCACCTGAAGCTCTAAGGTGTATCCTTGCAAGATGGGGCTGGCTAAGAAATGGTGACTGTGAGTTAGAAGCCCTGGTTCCCGGAAACAATAAGCATTCTCGTGCTGGTGACAACACCCTCTGTCTGTAGGTCTGTGGGTCTGTGTAAGAGAGAAAACAGCACAAGACCTGCCTTCTCCTGAGTGCTAAGAGCTTAAATGGAAACATAACAGAAAATATTATTAGCTTTATCTGCTGACACCAGGGACACGGGTTAAAGTATTTTTCATTTAATTTGATAGTGAATAAGGCACTTACAGTACTTGATGATCTATTGATCAAATAGAAATCAGGTGCCAGCAACACCTCCTTATTTAATCCCCATTCCCACGATTAAAAAGCCAAGTGAATTTAGGGAAAAAAAAAAAACAATTTGCTCAGTAAGTGTTGTGTTATATAAAGAATAGAAAGAGACCCGTTCTTCCAACCTATAAATCTCTTCTTGGGCTAATATGAATGACTGCAGGGCACGTGAACCTCCACTGAACTGTAAACAGTGTTTTAATGGACAGTAATGGCCCTATGATTTTTAGCTATTGTTCCAAAATGACTACCATGTTTATTGCCGTCATTAAAAATGAATTAAAGAGTTATGAAACTCCTCAATAATGAGAACTCCGGCAGTTTATAAGCCCTGGTTCTGTTCTTCCCAGCTCACTTAACCGGTTGCATCTGCTCAGAATAGTGCAGGCTGGGTGACACCCACCAGAGACCGTAGTTTAGGGAACCCGGGTGTCAAGAGCTTTGTTTTGTCTGATGAGGGCTCAGAGAACTAAGAGAGAGGGAAGGAAAAGAGGGGGTGATGGAGTGAGAGGGAACCCAGAAAGCTCTGCCCTCTCGGGTGTTACCGGTGTGGAGGGGTGGTGATGGATGACTGCTGGAGCCGGGGACTGGGAGGGGACAAGATTCGCTTCCCTGCAGCAAAATGGCCTCAGCCGGGGTGGCGATAGGGGTACGGATGGGATCCCGGGGTTGGGGTGGGGGTGACCAGAGGCGTGTACCTGGCCCTAACCCGGACAAGAAGGCGCTGTGGGACCCAGTTAGGGCAGGCTGCGGACCCAGGCGGGGTTGCCTGGTCACTGCCCTGTAGTTCCGCGTGGTGGCGGCCACTGCACCTCCCCGAAGCCCGGTGAGCCGCTGGGGACCTCGCAGGAAAAAGGCTCAGCAAAGTTGCTCGCAGCCGGGGCCCTGTTCTCCGAGGGGTCTCTGGCTGGAGCCTGCACGTTTCTCTTTGCATTAGCAAAGCCCAAAGTCATCCAGTTTGCGCTAATCACCACAATTAGTCCTGAATTATCACCGGACTCTGACAGACGTTCCTTGTAACTCTCTTTTATTTCCAACAGCCCTAATCAGCCGCTCTCATTACAAACGCTGATTAAACTGCAAATTATCCAGCAGCGGCCCTGTTCCCGTCTACCAGCAGCTCGTTCAATATCAATTAGGGCCGAACGGCAAAGCCTGCAGCCTCCGAGAGCTTCCAACTGCCTGATAGTGGCACTTATTAGTTTGGAAAACTAGGAAAATACTAATAATCAACAACCAAGGGGAAAGAGGAGGCGACAGAACAAAAGGATGGCAGGATCGCCGCCATAGGGGCGAGCGCGAGCCTGGCTGCTGCGGGCCCAGGTGCGCACCCAGCCGTGCGCGGTGCAGGAAAGGGACCGCTTCGCTGGGAGCGCCATGTCCCCAGAGCAGCCCGCCGGGTGTGCGAGCCGCCAAGGGCTATTCAGTAAGGCATTGGCTTCGGCTCGCCGAGGACGCTTTTTTTTGCAAATAATAATCGGATTTGGCTATTTAAAAAAAAATCAAACCAACTTCTAGAACCGCCCTTCGTCGAGAGCTTCTGCAATCCGTTTTCAATAAGCTGTTTAGGTTGGTACTTAAAAAACATTGACCTTGTCCCGTAAATAAAGTGGGAGCTGATGACAGTTGATTTTATTTACCTATTCTGTCAAATTAGATTTCCACTGCAAAACGCTCCTCGCATAGGCTGCAGAAAGCGCAGCCCCATGGCCCCTCCTCGCCAATGGGGCTAGGGGGGTTAAGACAAAGCTGCTCGGTGCCTCCTTTGGCGCCACCAGCCTCTGTGTTCTGCATACCCCTCCCCCCGTAGCCCTTTCGCCATCAGCACCCTTTCCCCACAGGACTGGTTTAGGCTGGAGAAACTGTTCCCACCCCTCAAAGGCAACCAGCATCTGCTAAGGGGCAGCAATTGTAGACAGGTCCTGGTAGGTTTTTAGGTGACCCGGGAACACTGCAGGCTGGGCCCTAACTGCCATCCCTCCCCCGGGAAGAGGCAGGCTCTCTGAGGCTGTTCTTTCCCTCTACATGAGATACCGCCCCCCTCCCTGCCTCCAAATTAAAACTCAAAACAACAACAAATAAACAAAAATAAAAATGGGAAGAGAAGAGACTAGATGGCTTATTTCTCTCTAGATTGGGCAGGTGACATATTTGAGGATTTATACATCACTCATAAAATGGATGCCTTTGTTTACACACACACACACACACACACACACACACACACAACCTACCTATTCACTGCTGGGACCACCTTTGACATAAGGAGTCCCCTATCAGAGACTGTTTACAATGGCCAACGCCACCAGACTAAGTCTGCTCAATGAAAAGCCTTCGTTTACTTGTTTTGGCTCTTTCTTGGAGCAAGCTTATTATAATTATTATTACACTTTGGAATTAAAACTCAGGCAATGAGAAAGTTCACTTCCTTCTCTGAACCTGATCGGCATGTTTTCTCTTTTTTGCACTGACAGCCAGGAAGCTCAAAGCTCTGTCCTTCGCACACGCTTACTCTGTGAGAAGAATGAGCTTTCCGTGTTCCTTAACCTCCAGGCCTGCCCTTCGGTGAGTTAGCAAATATCTTCTGGACATTGATGATCTGATCTTTAGATGAGCCTCGCTTTGAGAAACAGCACTTTTGCAGTTGAAACTATGTGGCTTTTATAGAAAAGAGCTTTGACAAACATATATATATATATATATATATATATATATATATATATATATATATATATATATTGTGGAAGCTTGTCATCCAAATTATGGGAGAAATGCTTTTGATTTAAAAAAATATATATTTGTTTTTTTCCGCCATTATTGGTGATGGCACCTGTATTCTCTAAAAATCTCACAACCGTTCCCCTAGGCCAGGACTTCATCTTCTACCCAAATTTCTAAAGTAAGATCACGGGCAAGTTCTCTCAACAATTGGGCATTCCTGTATCCCGAGCCACTCCTGATGTGATCTTCTGGAGCCCTGTCTCCTGTGCAACTCAAACGCCATTGTCTTCTTCTACATATGTTGTTCTCTTGACACTTTGGAATGTCTGCACAGAAGCTGATTTTTCACTTGCTATTGGGTGCTTGCATATATTCTCAAATTTATCCTATTTAAGAACATGCTATTGGAGGGGGCTGAGGACATAGCTCAGTTGGTAGGGTGCAAAACCTACCACGAACAAAGCCCTGGGTTGATCTCCAGAAGGTATGAATTGAAGAAGTCAAATACTGGAAAGCAAGCTGGTTCTCAAAGCTGCTAGTTGTGGAATGCTAAGCTGCCTCTCATGCCAGAGGGTTGTTGCCAGATTGGGGGCAACATGGTGGCACACACAGAAGTTCTGGTCCTTCTCTTTAGCCATAGCGAATTTGAAGCGGGGGGGGGGGGGGGGTTGTATAGAAACCCTGTCTCAAAACATCAAATAAAAACTTACTGTGTGTCAGGTACTTGCTAAAATGTTCTCATTACCTCTCCTAACCAGGCAACAGCCCCATGGCGTAGACACTGTTGATACTGTAAAGCTTAGAAAGTGAGGGTATTTGCCTTCTCCAGTTTCTGAGAAGAATGGATTCTCCTTTCTGCTCTGTCTTCTCTTCTATTCCTAGAGTGGAAAGTCGAGATAAACATTTGGAGTACCTGATTTTCAAAATCTATAGCCCCACCTCAGTACACACTTGATCTTAAATAACATGGCTTTGATAATGAGACTTTCTACTCCCAAACCCCCGTCAAAGCGGACTCTTGGCTCTCCCTTATCTCGCTGGAAAGGAGAAACACCTCCCTCTTGTCCTTCTACAATTAAACTGACCTAACTACCACTAGTAGCTGTAGTGAGCCTAAGGAAGAAAACACAGTTCTTTGCGATCCCCTTCTGTAGTACAATACCCTGGGAACCTTAGGACAAAGGACCCTCAGGGGCAGGAGTCAAACTATTTACACCTACTTCTGTATTTTGGAAATCAGCTTTCTTAACTGAATAACTTCCCCCTTGAGCTTTGCAAGGGGGGGCACACAGAGTGTTATATTGTCTGTAAAAGCTGAAAACGTTCCCTGCGTCCACTTAACAGTATTGGTGGGGAAAGAGCTTTGCCTGGATGTCTAAGACCACAGATTAAAACCACCAATCTCGATGAGCCAGGCCTTATTTTGGATATTTTAAAATCTGATTTTATGTCCCATCATGAGAGCCTTGAAAAATTACTTCCCATCATGACATTTTAAAAATTGCCTTTTATCCGTGAAACTGGAGAATAAAGATGCTTTTAGCAGTAAAATACGATACAGGAAAGGGCCTGTGTTTAAAAATACCGCTGACAAAGACACATAAAAAAAAAAAAAAAAAAAAAAGAGGAAGGAGAAGAAGGATGCTATTGGCAGTGGCAGAGTTGATCCTCCTTGTCTGAACCTTTGGTGTACTGACGCCTAAGAGGCCATTTCTACTTACATGGTACAGTTAGAGGTTATTGTAACCATCTCAGCAATAGACAGGAACTCAGCTGGAACTGATATGTGTGATCACTGATTGATTACCTGCCTGCCTGATAGTATGTAGTTGAGTGAACTCGTTTCCTTTACAGGACAGAAAGATTCACAAAGTAGAAAGCGCAGGTCCTTAAATTACATGAAAATTAATGTTAAGGATACAGTGACGGGTGTCTGCATATATGTGTGTATCTATAAATGTCTGCACATGTATGTGTACCTATTACAGGACTAGGTATGTCGCATTTAAGATTAAAAACTCACAGCTATGGCAGTCCATATTTACAGCATAGATAAGGGATGCCACTTCTAGCAGAGAGAGAGAGAGAGAGAGAGAGAGAGAGAGAGAGAGAGAGAGATATTTCTTCCCTCCAAGAGACCGAGCTTCAAGCTTCCTTAGACTCTGTGCCCTCCTACTGCTTTTGATTTTAATCTATAACCATTCTCTCCAAACACGACTTTCTGGGTGAGGACTCTTCTGATGCCCCTTTGCTGTGCTATCCGCTTTCTTGGAATTCTGTCTCCCGAATGCTTCAGGATTAAGAATGTCTTTTTCATCTTCTTATCCCAGGAGCTGGGGAGAATAATAATGACTGCTCCACAAGAATCTGCTGAAGTGAACAGCGACACTGTAGGCTGTAGCTTTGTAGTGAGACGCTTGCTATTGTGACATGGTCCTGGGTCCCCCCCCCCTCCCCCCCCCCCCCCCCCCCCCCCCCCCCCCCCGCTCATCCTAATGCACACAGGGAGGACTAGCCTGGTGTCAGGACTAGCCTGGTGTCAGAAGGCAGCCACATGTGGCAGGGCTTGGTTCCATTTGTCATTCTATCTCCTGAGAGCAAGATAAAGCTAGGCTTGAAATACCATTCTTCTTGGTCTTTGCCTGGAGTATCTGCCGCAGTTGGTCTTTCTGGTGTTTGATCATCATGTTGGTTACCCATAATGCATCATGTTGGTGCCCCCATCTCAGGGCAGGTGACATAGCTCCGTAGCATATGATACATTTGCTTATGCTCTCATTCACCACGATCAGTTTTTCTACTCAAGGAAGTTTTCGTAACCAGCTCCCTGTCAGTGGCTGCAGATGCTCCTACCCTAATCTTATTTCTCCAAACCCAGTTATTTTGATACGATAGTGTTTCTACAGCAAGTAGGGCTTAGTCTGCAGGATCATGAAGTCCATTGAGATGGAATGAAAACCACAGACCTGCTGGTCAGAAAGATGCACGTATGCACATACGCATATATGCACATGAAATTATATGTACAGTTTTGTAGATACACATACCGGTT
The DNA here is from genome assembly GCF_011762505.2 of Arvicanthis niloticus. Taxonomy (NCBI): domain Eukaryota; kingdom Metazoa; phylum Chordata; class Mammalia; order Rodentia; family Muridae; genus Arvicanthis; species Arvicanthis niloticus. Next base: position 18,922,140 of record NC_133437.1, read on the forward strand.
TGTAGATCATCAAAAGACCTGTGAAACCCAAGCTAAAACCTCTTCCTCAGAGACAGGCCCAAAGTCTTTCTTTGTTTACTCTGTGACAGAAGTAACGTGCCCCCCCTTTAACAAAAACAGTGGCTGAGTTAAATTTTCTCATTTTCTTAAATTCCTTAAAGGCCAGGCAGAACCCCTATGTGTCTGTCTCTCTCTCTCTCTCCTGAGCACCATTGTGTGCATGCGCACAGGGTTCTTCCTTCTGGTCACTTCACCATAGCCATTTCACACAGAGGTGACCACTCTCTGTGTCATGACCAACATTTTAAATGCTTGGCTAAAAAGAGATCTCAAATTCACTGTCTTTTTCTTTTTTATTCCTGGCAAATTGATCACAAGAGCTGAGATCCCTGCAAAGAGCAGACAGAACATCTCACAACTAACACCTAAGCTAACCTAATCCATCAGGTCATCGTGGACTTTGGATGGAGACTCCATCCTTCAAGCCTCGGCAGAGGGGCGTGTGTGTGTGTGTGTGTGTGTGTGTGTGTGTGTGTGTGAGAGAGAGAGAGAGAGAGAGAGAGAGAGAGAGAGAGAGAGAAAGAGAGAGAGTGAATGTGTGCAAGTGTTACCAGAATTGAACCCAGGGTCCCATATGCTTAGGTAGACAAGCACTGAAACACAGTTCTATCCCAACCCACATTTGAGATTTCTTTAGAAAGAAAAACTAATTTCTTATCTCAGAACTAAACAGAACTCTAAACAATTCTTTTTTAAGATGCTCAAGCTGGTATATTTTGGAGACAATAACCATATGGATTTTAAAATACCATTTATTTATTTGCCCTTGTGTGTGGGTGTATGTGCAACCATGTATGCACATATATTAACATATATGCATATACTTCTCCAATTGCTTTCCCAGTTAATTTTCTGAGACAGGCTCTCTCCCTCAACCTGGACCTGACTGTTTAGGCTGCACTGGCTGCTTAGCAGGTCCCCAGGATCCACCTGTCTCCCCTGCCCCAGAACTGTCTGTCTTTTAGCTGGGTATCTAAACTCAGAGCCTCAAGTTTACCCAGCAAGCGCCTTCTCCCCAGCTCTAAAGTGAAATTTTAATCATAATACATTAACTATAAACTAATACCTCACAATAGCTACTGAGACGAGAGCGTATGGATTTTGTAAGCTCTTTTTAAAAAGTAAGTAGTCTAAGTTTGAACAAGTCTACATATTTTAAGAATAAACAAATAAGTCATGTATTACTTATTCACAATATGTCATGTTTACCATGTTTAGAAAATCTTACCCCTCAGACCCTGCTTTCTCTTTATATTTCTGTCCTTAGCAGCAGGGAGGAGACATGGTCAAGTGCCTCAGATGTCTCTAGGAAAGCACAAGCGGTGAAGGAAACAAATTTGATTTCCGGTGAATTTGCTGGAGGTGGCTGGAGCCTCTTCTCTAAGCATCATGTTCTTTGTCTGTTGCCCCAGTTGAATCCAGGCTCCCCGATTCTGCTAATGAGGTTTTTAGCTTCCTCAGGTTCACACCACGTTTCACCCCCTTAGCTTCCTAAAATGTTTCCACTTACAAACTCCTGTCATCTGAGAAAGTTTGATATGACCTCAGGCATTTTAAAAATAGTCAAACAAATCATTTACTCATAGTGAATCATCAAGAAACTTATTTTAAATTTCTTTTTTAAAGAAACAGTTTTGGGGGCTGGAGAGATGGCTCAGTGGTTAAGAGCACTGACTGCTATGCCAGAGGTCCTAAGTTCAATTCCCAGCAACCACATGGTGGCTCACAACCATCTGTAGTAGGATCTGATGCTCTCTTCTGGTGTGTCTGCCCTCTACTGGTGTGTCTGAAGAGAGCAATAGTGTACTCATATACATAAAATAAACAAGTCATTAAAAAATAAATTAAAAAAAATAAAATGAAACAGTTTGGGTGTACATATAATTTTACCATTTAATAAAAATGAAAGGAAATTTACTTGCTAGTGAGATAAATGTGCTAAATATTTTTTCATAAAGAATTACATTTCATGGATTTTTATAGCACAGGATTTAGCATTACAACTTTCCTCAGGATTTACTGGTATTCTGGTTTTATGATCCAACGTCAAGGTTGAGAACAGCGTTGGACATAAGTCCATAATCAGGGCTGCTGAGAAGGTTCAGCAGTGCAGACAACTGCTACTAAGCATGATGCCCTGATCTTAACCCTTGGGACTCACAGGGCAGAAGGAAATAATTTCTCCCATGAATCACCTCTGGCCTCCATATTCATGCCAGGTCACATATGCTCCTACACACACACACACACGTATGCAAACAAATAAAAATATAATAGAGTGTTTAGTTACACAAGATGGCAGGAGTATATTTAGGTCCATTTCAGACACTGCTCAAAACTCTTCCCTGAATCAAATTTGACAATTTCATTTTTGAAACTTGTCGGCAACTCAAACAGTAATTTAAAAAATCAACGCTACCAATGATATAGCCCAGCTGGTAAAGGTACCTGTTGCAAAGCCTGCGGACCTGAGTTCAATCCCTGGGACCCACAAGGTGGAAGAACGGAGTCCCCAGAGTTGTCCTCTGACCTTCACATGAGCATGCGCGCGCACACACACACACACACACACACTCACTCACTCAAATCTTAAAAATTTTAAGTTAATAAAAATAAAATCAATTCTAATACAATATAACCCAAAGATATCCTAATTCGAACCATGCTGAGGAATGATAGTAGAAAAATATTCAGAGACCTGATTTTTGTATAATTGAATCATGATCTTTCTATAAAGGCAGAAAACTTTGTATGTATTGTGCCGTAAAGCACTGCAATTCACAACATACGACAGACAGCTTGAAGCTGAGGCGCGGTGTTTCAGGCAGTGCTTGTCTGTGGTGTGTGGTATGCGGTGTGTGCAGTGTTAGTGTCCTCTGCTGTGTACTCAGGGCCCAGGCTTTTGTGAGGTCGTGTGATATGACATGGTCCACGCTGCTGGAAGCACCTTAAATTTACCACACACTTGTTGAGTTCACTCTTGGTGATTGTGTTCAGAATCTCTATGTTGCTAAATCTTTTGCAATGTCCACCTCAGTCACAACCAACAGTTTAATGAGCTAAGGTGTGGTGGATGGCTTTTTCTCTTGTTCAGTGAGTCTAAGCCTTTGTCTTTTTGCTAGTGAAGTTTTCAGGGAGCCAGTTCTGTCCATATGTTCACTTAAGACATCTGTTCCTTTTTGTTTGTTTGTTTGGTTGTTTGTTTGTTTGTAGAAGGAGTCTTGCTATGCTGCTCAGGCTGTCTTTGAACTCACGACCCTCTCCTCAATTTCTTGAGTGCCTGTAATAGGTGTTTGCCACCTTACCCACACATTCAGGTAGCTTTTGTTGAGTACATACTATGTGCCGGACACGGTTAGCACTAGGGCTTTGGTGGAAAGGTGAACAGCAAATGCTATACTGACATCATAATGTCTACATTTGCTGGAAGAGAGTAAATAATTTAAAAAGCAAATCAAGAAAAAGGATCATTTCAGACACTTCCGAGAGAAAATTAAATGGGTTGATTTAATAGAGAGTGGGTTGTCAAGGGATCTGGGACTAGGTGACATCTACTCTAAGGTCAGCTGGTAAAGGTCCCGGAAGGATCTACGTAGCAGTATGTTCTGGGTATATTCTCAGAACAGAAAGAAAATCGTGACTGGATTTTATAAGCAAAGCAGGGAGCAGCCACGGTGAGGTCAGCCCAAAAAGGCGGAGACTAAAACCAGGTCCTTGTAGGCCATGGGGAGGCATTCGAAAGCAACAGGAAGTCAGTGGTGGGTTTTTAACAGGATTGAATTTCTTGGTACAAATCTTCTGTGTGAGGAGTATAGCTGACAGAGGACCAAGACAGAAGCAGGGAGATTAGTTAGGCATGCTATGGAGTGGCAGATATGATGGTGGTTCTGGTGACTTGATGGGGGACACTACTGAAGGCAGGGAATGGATGGATTTAGGACACATTTTGGAGGGGAATTAGACATGGAAGGAGAAGAAGAAGAAGAGGAAGAAGAGGAAGAGGAAGAGGAAGAGGAAGAGGGGGGGGGAGGGGGAGGGGGAGGGGGAGGGGGAGGGGGGAGGGGGGAGGGGGAGGGGGACTTTAAGATTTTGACCCCGAGCTAGTGTCTTTTCCTGAAACGGAAAGGAAAGGATTGTTGAGAAGGAGGAAGTATCCCATGAGCCCCCATGTACTTTCCTTCCCTCCTCCTCCTCCTCCTCCTCCTCCTCCTCCTCCTCCTCCTCCTCCTCCTCCTCCTCCTCCTCCTCCTCCTCCTCCTCCTCCTCCTCCTCCTCCTCCTCCTCCTCTTTTTGTTGAGACAGAGTCTCAGTATAAGGCTCTAGCTGGCCGGAAACTCACTATGTAGACCAAACTGCCCTCAAGCTCACAGATACCCACCTGCCTCTGCCTCCCGTACTTGGTGTGCTCCATGACTAACTCTAGACCCAATGGTCGCGCCTACTTTCCTATAACCTCAGACAGCATCTGGCCGAATGTCTAGGTCGTTTGCTGTGCATTTCTGTGCCTCCCCCTCCCCCTCCCTCCCTCCCTCCCTCCCTCCCTCCCTCTCTCTCTCCCTCCCTCCCTGCCTCCCAGGGAATGGCTAAGATGTCAGTTGCTGCCAGACTTCAATCCTTCCCTGTAGGCACGCCTGTTAGACGCTGTGTTTTCTAGATGCCGGCCATGCGCATGCGCATGTGGTTAAGCATGCTTTCTGTACACAAACCAAGTTTCAGTAGAAACTGCAGACAGGTTCCAAGGGCCTTCTGTCCATTTTCTCCTCCCAGAGCACTGTTCTACCTCTCTGGGCTTTGGCTTCCTTGTTTGTAACCTGAGTTAGATCAGTGGGTCTCAAAATGGAGTCTCTGGAGAGCAACCCAGTCCTTTCCTGGCGGTTGATGATAAATGCAAATCCAGGACTCCTACCCATGTTCACCAAACCAGAGCCTCTGGGAGTGGGTCCTAGAGATCTCTCTGAACAAGCCCTGTAGATAATTCTCAAAGTTCAAGCCAAGTTCTGAGAGCCACCGAAATGACATTCTTTAGGGTCCTTTCTAACGCCAACGTTCTATGAATCCATTATCCTTTAATATGACTGTATGATTTAAGCGATTCAAAAAAAGTCTTTAATCGAGCCTTAAGATCACGGGCAGTTCAGGAAAATGAAAGCACAAATTCTGGAACAACATATTTCTTATATAATTATATAGTTTCTCCAAACACTTACTTAAATTCATCCTTCTCCTGCCATAATACTTTTAAAGAAACTTTAATGAAAAAAAATTCCCTCTGAGATTTATCACAGTGGAGTTGTACATCATTTTAGTGAGTGGCTGAAAACTGCTGAACAGGTGTAATAATGCCTTCGAGATTAAATAATTAGAACCGAATTACATCTTCATAATGACAGCCAGGGAGGGTGAGTGTGAGAGGCTGGTAGACAGAACTGTTACTTGCCTTCTGCCCGTTGGAAATGCTGGGTTTATAAATGGTCCACGATCACAATTAATAAGTTCTACTCGTGTGAATTTCTAAAGACATTCAGGACAATTTTGTGTCTATGTATGTGTGTGATAAAGATTTAGGCGTGTGACTAGTGCGTTGGGGAGGGAGTGATTGTCCACGAGTGCATGGGTGGGAGCCAGAGATCAACTTGAGTGTTAACTCTCTGTTTTTGAGACAATGTCTCTTGGTGAATCTGGAGTTTTATGCTTTGGCTAGACTAGCTGACCAGGGAGCTCCCATCTGCCTGTTCCTCCCCAGTGGATGCTGGGGACCTGAACTCAGATTCTCCTGCTTACACAGAGAGCACTTTATCCACTAATCAATTGTTCTAGCCCTGGAGTGATATTTTACAATACAAGCTTCTTAAACTTTACATCTGTATGGTACTAGGAATCATTTAGCTAATTTAACCAATTATTTAATTTAATCAATTTTCATTAACTCAGCTAAAACAAAACCAAACATCAGTCAACTCCAAGAGTGACTTTTGCTTACTGTCAACAAGACACACCTAAAACTCTAGCTGGATGCCGTTTGTTTCTATTGGTTCTAGAGCAGTGTGAGACTCATAAGAAATCTAGAAAGGTTCTTCATATTTGCAAGGCCCAGGAAGTAAAACAAAACAACCTACCACTCATGAGTTCTCAGACTGTACATTAGAGAATCTGAATTGGTGTGTTGTTTTTTTTAACAGCAAGGCATGCTGGCTCACTTTATTATCCCAACACTGAGGACTGTGAGCTGAGGTCAGAGGATGAGACCAGCCTGGCTACACAGAAAGACCTAGAGGATGATGGCTGATTCCACTTATCAGTCTGATTGGGTTTGTAAGCCCCATGGGGATTAATGAAGCACACAGTTTAATGTGTCTGTTCAAGCTTTTCCAGAGGTTGGCTGAATGGGGAAAGACTTGATTGTGAGTGGAGCCCATCCCATGGACTAGCATCCTGGACTGAACAAGAGTGTACAAAAGAGAAGCCAACTTGAGTACCAGCCTCCCCCCTCTTTCCTGGTCTATTAAGTTGTGAACGAACAGTCTCATAACCCTGCTGCCATACAGTAAGCCAATCCTGCTACCTTGCATACTCATTACAATAGACTGTATACCAAAGGCATGATACATCTTTCTCCCCCTCCCCCTCCCCCTCCCCCTCCCTCTTCCCCTCCCCCTCCCCCTTCCCCTCCCCCTCCCCCTCCTCCTCCTTCTTTATTACAGCTGGTCCTCCCATCAGGCACAGTACCTGAAACACTTCTTGAAAGATCCGCCAGGATCACTGAAGATGGTTGTAACTGTCTCACGGATTACCAAGTAAGGTTCCCTCAGCATCTGTTCTTGCTTCACGGGGAGAAGATGAAAAATAAAAGATTTAGACTTTTCAAAACACGAGCAGAAGAAGGAAGTCTTCACAAACAAACATGTTTGAATTTTTCTTTCTAGACTTCTGTGTTCTTGAGATTATATATATGTTATGTATGTATATATAATATAAGCATCATATATGCATATGATGTATATGTGCATATGCATATGTATATACATGATGTATATGTGTATATGTGTATATATGTATATATGTATATATGTATATATGTATATATGTATATATGTATATATGTATATATGTATATATACATGCTTTGTTTTCTAAACCATCAATTTAGGAAGACCACAAAAAGGCAAATCCTAGTGTCTTTGAGTCCAATGCCTTTAGTACAGGCAGCTATGTTGGTTTATTACATCAGTTTCTAATATATATATATATATGAATATATATATTAGAATACACACACACACACACACACACACACACACACACACACACATATATATATATATATATATATATATATATATATATATATATATATATATATATAAAGACTTTAAGTGTGTATTCGGGTTGAGGCTGAAGCCAGAAGAGATTAAACACTCAGAAATGCTACATCACATGAGCCAAAGGACTTCTACAGTTAATTGAAACATCTGAGGAAAATGGAGATTACCTGTGTTTTATGTTAGCAGTTGATGAGAAAACGTGAGATCGCTGTGATATACCCATTGGCTTGTGAATCTTAAAGGTGTTCAGAGAGTGTCACAAATCACTTTGATGTTCCTGAGAAGGAGATTTTGCCTCTGAAGCTCTGATTAATAAAAGCAAAAAAAAAAAAAAAAAAAAGATGTTTAGTTTGATAGCTCCTGCTTGTCTGTGTGTTTGTGTGCCCTGATACATAGCAGCCCCTTCATTTCAAAGCCGGGATAACTCACATTCAGGAAATCAGTCGGAGGCAGCAAAGAGTCAAAACAAATCACACCACGACTGGCTTGAAGATCTGTTCTCATTTGCGAAGGTTATGGGAATCTGATATAAGCACACATGATCATTTTTCCCTGAGCACAGAATTTGTTTATGGCCCATTCAGAAATGAGGCAGCAAAGACACAGTGCTACAGGAATTTATCTCCTGCTATGTGTGAGTCTCAGGTCAGCCTGGCTCCTGATGGTCCCTCTTCCCTGAAAGTTGCTGTTGGGTAGAAGGAGGTGGTTGGCGCCATGGGGCTGTAGCTAAGAGTCCTACTGAATCCCTCACAGTCACGCCCAGTAGCAGTCACAGTTAAAGAACAAACCACCAAGAATTATTTTTTGTTGTTGGGTTTTTGTGTGTGCGTGCATGCGTGTGTGTTTGTGTGTGCCTGTGTTTTGTTTGGTTTTGTCTTTGTTTTGAGACAGGATTTCTCTCTATAGCCCTGGCTATCCAGGAAGTCACTCAGCTCAGTAGACCAGGATGGCCTCAGACTCACAAAGATCTGCCTGCCCTCTGCCCCCTCCCCCCTGCCCCCTGCCCCCTCCCCCCTGTCCCCTGCCCCCTGCCCCTGCCCCCTGCCCCCTGCCCCCTGCCCCCTGCCCCCTGCCCCCTGCCCTCTGTCCCCTGCCCCCTGCCCCCTGCCTCCCGAGTGCTGGGATTAAAGGCGTGGTCCACCACTGACTGGCTATTTATTTATTTATTTATTTATATTTTATGTGCATTGATATTTTGCCTGCAGGTATGTTTGTGTGAAGGTTTTAGATCCCCTGGAACTGGAGTTACAGACAGTTGTGAGCTGCCATGTGAGCGCTGGAAATTGAACCCAAGTTCTCTGGAAGAGCAGCAAGTGCTCTTACCACTGAGCCATCTCTCCAGCCCTGACTAATAATAAGCAAATCAAATCTCAATCCCTCAACAATATCCAGCATTGACTTTATTTAGTAAGGAAAACAGAAGGGAAGGTCTAGATGGAACCATTGGTCATAACCACGGACCCACCTCCTGCCCAGGGCCCAGGATGAGTTTTGATTTGTTCAAAATAGTAAGTTGATTGAGACTAGAGCCCCCTTACTATGACAATGAGAGAAGCAACTTAGGTACAATCTCACCCCTCTCCACCATTCCCCAAAAAGTGTTTCTTATAAAACTTAGATCCACAGGCAACCAAGAGAGTCCAGGTACGCAGAAGCAGGGTGATTTGGGGCAATGCATTTGAGAGGCAGGTGGCTGAACTCATCCTCTCCTTAAAACAACATCAAACAGGTTTCTGGGTTCTTTGTGCTCCTACTTGGATTCTGCTGCTGAGTTGCTGGCATGGAACGCCTTGTCTGTAAACGTGCTCTATGATGTGATTTAGAAAAGGGGGGCTTTCCTTGGGATTTAGTGATTTGTAGGTGCTCTAGTTTGGATCCTAAGTGTCCCTCAAAGGACCAAGTGTTAAGTGCTTAGTTTTGGGAGAGTTACTACTTGAGGGCAATGAAAACTTTAAAAGCAGGGACTATCGCGATAGGGATTACGGAAATCTAGGCCCCTCTTTTCTTGTGTTCAGTCCCAGCTCTGCAGAACACGTGCTCATGTGAGCCTGCGAACAACATAAGTATGCAAGTTGTTTAAAAAGGTTTTTTCCTGTGTGATTTCCTATATAGGATTTGAAGCAATTTGACAGGAAGATAAAGGAGGAAACACACACATGGACACACACACACACACACACAGCAATTATTCTTGCAATAGAGGCGTGGGAAGGAGACAATATGAATTATGTAGCTATATCTGGGACTGTGAATTGAGTGTTTTCTCCCCAAGTGACTCTTCTGGCTGCCCTTTGGGAGCTAGTAATAGAAAATAAAAAGAAACAAGAACCTAAGTAGCAAAACCTCAATATTTCAAAATAATAGAGAGAAAGAAGGAGAAAGGGGCTCATTTTGGTGAAAGAAAGGAATCCTAAAGTCTTTCAAAAGACGGCAGCTTTTACTTTGAAGTATAGTACATTTTACAAAGCCATAAATGGGCACCTAATAAATTAAATGAGGTAAGTTAATGAAAGAATCAAGATTCACAAGAAGCTTACATTATATAATTATGTATCATGAAATAGAAAAGTTTTTTCACATGTTGCAACTGATTGGGTGACCCAGGAATTGAAGATATACTGAAGTTTTTAGTGTGAAAGAGTGTCTACTTTCAGATAAGGGCTTTGTGCATAGTTGGTGTTTAACAAATTCGTGGTCAGGTAAAGTGGGCCAGTAGGATAAGCTCACACTCACGGTAGGTTGATATCACACCCAGTTCCCACTGAGTTCTTGGTTCTTTTGCTTTCTAAGACTATGCAGGAAAGGAAGCCGAGAGATGGAAGACGGCCTCCACGCATCAGTCTTTACTTCTTTAAACAAATCTGTAAAAACAAATCCATCGAAGAACTATCAGTAGCAATGGACTATCTGCAATAATATAATTAAGACTAGGTAATTTTAGGAAACCTTTTCAGGAAATTCCAACTGAGGTGTGAACAGGGGAACTGGGAAGGACAGAGGCAGAAAAACAAAAAAGACGGTGAGAGCAATAGATGACCTCTCAGATCTTAAGTGCGGGCTGGAAGCTGTTGGGAATGTTGGCAGACGTGTTGAACAAACCAACATTTAGAAGCTGAGCCAAAAGGAAGGCTCTTCCTAGACCTTTCTGGAATGTGCTCTAACGCCCTGCTGGGAACTGGGAACCCAGCATAACCGATCAGAACTCTTGAGTAGAAGGCCATTGTCCTTCCCAACTATAATATTAATTGGAAACTATCCAAAACATTACCTCACGTCAGATCCGCTTCCTTCAACAGGGACTCAGGTGACTTTCTAAGCCCATAACATATCATAGTATCAAGATCAATACTGAATTAGCAGACATGGCTAAGGATAACTGGGGGGAAATAATTAACAAAATTAAGGAGGATTTGCACCACTGGGAGCCATAAAAGTTATTTTATGGGTCCATGTAAATGTAATAAAACCCCTGTCTGTGCCACATTTAATTTCACATCAAAAAGGTCCCTGCAGATGGCCTGCAAGATTATTTCACTAGAACTGACTATGTCTCTGCTTTCTCTAAGTGAGGAAACTCTTACTCTGCTCAGAAAGTTCAGTTTCCCACAGAAAAGGAAACCAGGCCTCAACTGCTCACAGGCACTGTTTAATGGGAGCTCCTCAGAGTGGGCAGTATAATTAATTTTTATTAATAATAGCACTTTATAATTGGAAGAGGCAGGACATAATAAATCAAAGGCTGCTTCCAAATATGACACATGGTGTTTCAAATAAAATCAAATATTGACAAGAGAGGAGTGCAAAAGGACAATGAATTCTCTATGTGCTTCTTAAAAGATGAGGTCTTGCTCTGTAGGCCAGTTTGGCCTTGAACTCAGGATCCTCTTGCCTTAGCTTCTTCAGTGTGCTTTTACAGGTGTGTGCTACTCCGTCCGGCTGATAAGAATAATTTTAAGCTTAATTTGTTAACTAATGCCTGAAATTCAGGGCCTCACACATGCTAGGTAAGTCTACGTGTAACCCCTGTCCAAGACATTCTTCATATTATTATGACATATTTTTATCAGCTTGTTTAAATATAATTTACACATCTTCCAATTAACTCATTTAGAGTAACTTGGTGATTTTTTAGTATATTCAGAGTTGGTCAAAGATCACAATAAATCTTAGGACCTTTTCGTCCCCCCAAAGATAAACACCAACCCCATTATCCCCATTACCATCAGATGCATCTTAAACCAATTCTGGGTCCGTAATTCAAACCCTAGGCAACCACCAAGATTAATTCTGAGTGTTTTCCATAAGTGGACTCATATAGTGTATGGCCTTTATGACTGGTTTCTTGTCCTTGGCTTAAAATTTAAATCTCATGCATAGTGTAGTACGACCACAACTTTATCTTACATTTATTTATTTGTTGATTTATGGACCTTTGGGTTGTTTATACTATTTAGATATTATAATATTGATGGGATGAATACTTATGGCTGAGTTTTTGTATGGACATACATTTTATTTCTCTTGGTTGCACTCCCACATGTTGGAAATATAGAAACTGTATGTTCATCATTTCATGTTGCTGCCAGAGATTCCTGTACATTCTGGTATGATTTTACATTTGTATTTATGTTGTGCATAAATGGTGTAACTTCTCCATTCCCTCAGTATCCTTGTTTCTTGTCTCTCTGATTACAGCTACCCAAGTGGGTGTGAGATAGTAACTCACTGTGACTTGATCGGCATCCCCCAATGATGCAGATCTTTGCATACAATTAATCCAGTTGAATGTGAGGAAACTCCAATTTCAGTCCTTTCCCCATTTGATACTGGTTAATCATTTTATCATTGAATTTTAAGAGTTCTTTGCATATTTCAGACACATCCATGTCATCAAATACATGATTGCAAATACTTCCCCCTGTGGGGCTTTCTTATCTTGGTGATGCTCTCAGAAGTTCTTAATTGTAATCAATCTCATTTACCTGTGCTACTCGGACTCTTGTTCTATTGAGGAAGGTTTTCTGTGACTCCAGGTCACAAAGACTTGGTTTTGCTTTTTCCTCTATGAGTTTTTATCTTTTACATTTAGGGCTGTGACATATTTATGAGTTATTTTCTATGTGTAATGGATGAGCTCAGCTTCAGTCTGTACATGTGTGTATACTACAGCTATATTTTACATGATATTTAATATTCATTTTTTCCTATGTTCTGAGAAATACATGTGCCCAAACACAAAGAAGAAAAAACCCAATCTTTTGGGGTTTTTTTCCTCATGATTTAGTGTTATGTCTCTGTCTTGGTTTGGGTTTTCTTGCTTTAAGAGACCACGATCATGGAAACTCTTATAATGGAAAATAATTAATTTGGGGTTGGCTTACAGTTTCCAAGGTTTAGTCCATTATCATCATGGAAGAAAGCATGGCTGCGTGCAGGCAGACATGGTTCTGGAGAAGCTGCGAGTTCTACATCTTGATCTACAGGCAGCAGAAACTGTCTTTCACACTAGGCAGAGCTTGAGCATAGGAGACTTCAAAGCCTGCTCCCCTCCCCCACAAGGCCACACCCACTCTAACAAGGCCACACCCACTCCAACAAGGCCATACCCACTCCAACAAGGCCACACCCACTCCAACAAGGCCACACCCACTCCAACAAAGCCATGTGAGTCTAAGGAGGCATTCCTATTCAAACCACCACAGACCTGCTGATGAGTTTGAACAAATAAATATATTCCAGGCAACGCCCAAACATTCTGACTGAGCAACTTTCAACAGTTGTTTGAAGTAATGAAGGCAGTTACCCAAGCTCACACCCAAGAACATGAGTCTTGATAGAGAATGATGATATCTCTCCTGTGAGTCTCACAAACCTTTTAAGAAACGATTGTTTTTAGATTAAACAGACACGATTCAACAAAAGAAGCTCCCCTATGCTGTAAGTTAGTTCAATGCCTTTTAGAAAGCATCTTGGTGAACTTGTCCAAGTCTCAAACTTGTCCATCCCTTTCGACCCAGTTTTTCTAGTGCTCTTCAGACAGTTTGCTCACATGGGCAGGTTTATATAGACATTTTTATCCCAACACCTTGAGAATTAGATTCTTTTCTTGCTTCTGATTTTTTAAAAAAATTCACATAAGAGTTTGAATGTGTTACCCTTAGCGTGTATCCATTTGTTAATTCACAAATTATATCGACTAATATAGTGTTTGCATTAAAAAGCACATACATGATAAATTAAAAGCAAATTATAATTTAAAATAAATCTAAATTTTATTAATAAGAAGAAGCACCCATTTGTATCAATAAAATTATGAATAAGCTTTATGGAGAACAACAGAATGGATGTGTTTTTCTGGACACAGAGCCTTGTCTGTTCTGTCATATTTGGCTGTTTACATGTGTTTAAGTCATTAGCATTATCTGTAAAGTACAGCCACACACATTTAATGATCTATTTTTAGGGAGTAGCTAATTAAAACTAAATCATTTTATATGATTTATACATTTTGGTGGACACCTATGGAAGGGCCTGTACACTGACGGGCAGCAGCTCACCCGGCTTAATCACGTCTTTTGGGGTCCCCTCTCCCACATCGCCTTTCTTGCAATCATCAGCTGAGATGTATACCCACTGTCAATATTTTCCTCCCCCTAAGGCAACCTGGACATTGAGTCATTAATTCTGGGGTCTCATAATTGGAAGGGAGCCCAAGAGCTTGTTCTGAATATACGGAGGATGTGAAGTCTATTACTAATTTTTCTTAAAAGCCACGCTGACTCATAAGTAAAATGATAACTCTTCCCGGGAAAGCCGTTGTTTTATACCTACAGATGAAGTCCTATTATAACAGGGTGTTATTTTAAACTGCACAATAATAAGGAATGTGCAGTCCCCACAAACGTTCCACACAGGAAGCTGTCTCTTGGCCACAGCCCAACCCTTGTCAGACATCTTGCTAATCTATCGTATTGATCAGAGACAAGTTCTCTGTGTGGCTCCTTCACAACTCCTAGGACTAGAAAAATAGCTTGGGCCGGATGCCCTGCTGCTCAGAGCCCTTCCCATCAGCGAAGGACTGAATAACTCATCAAATACTGCTTTCTTCCAGAGTAAACCTAGCATATTTTATTTTGAGCGTTCCAAATGTGTGTTTTTCAGAACGGAGGGGGGGGCGGTGGCGGGGTGTGTGTGTGTGTGTGAGCTTTGAGTCATTCAGTCATGTGACATTGCATGCTTACCCGAGGCCAGCACAACTTCAGCTCAGTTAGTATCTGCCATTTATAAATTGAAGTTAGACAATTTCATGTGACTTATTTAAGATTAATTATTGTGGAGCTGGAAAATAAGTCCTCTGGGAATCATCACGACTGACAGTTACAGTAAGGGCTTCATTCGAAGAAGCCAGGTCTCCATTTACTCCTCGCTTCTCTCCCACAGTCACTGGCTTATGTAAGCCAGGCTGCAAACTTGCGATGTAACTGAAGGTGACCTTGAACTACCCCCCAGGTGCTGGTAATACGGGCATGCACCACTCCCCCAGTTTTTATGTGGTGCCGGGGACTGAACCCAGGGCTTCACGCGTGCTAGGTAAGCGCTCTGCTAACTGAGCGGCATCCCTAAGTTCCTCTACTTTTCTTTAGACTCAGTATTTAAACACCAGAGACAGTCTTCCTGAGCTAGCTGGATGAAGTGCAGATCTTATCAATACATAAGAAAAGCCACACGACCTAGCCAGTACTTTCAGGTAGGCGAGACCCCTCTCCCCACACCATCCCCAATAAAACTTTTGTTTCACTGTCACACAGTGCTGGGTCCCAAGCTTTCTGAAGCTTTCTGAAATTGAAGATACCTGGAAAGACAGGGGAGCAGACAGAAGCCCTCCAATGCTTCTACTTAGTGTTTTAATTCATGTCCATGGACCATCTATCTGAGCCAGGGCAGTCCTGGCTCCCTGGGGGAATCTGGATATATTTGAATTCCCTACAAACTCCTTTAAAAATAAAAAAAAACACACGTTATAAATTCAACTCACTTCATCCAGTTAGAAAATGAAAGCTGGTCTGAATGTGGTGCAGGAACGCAAACCCACATGTGAGCTCCCAAACCGATGCAGTGGCAGAGGAAGGCCTGGAGGTGAGAAGCAAGCCTAGTTCTAACTTTGCTTCCAATGAGGCCCTTAAACAAGGGAATGAGGTCTCTGTGCCTCAGTTTCTTCCCTGTGACTCTAGGGTAAAGACACTTGCTTCAACCTGACGTGCTTTGCTACTCACGTGGGGCTGTATATATGAATGTTTGCTTTAAAATTTAAAGCAGTTTTTTTTAAGGCTTTAAAAAAAAAACTAGATATTTTATATAGAAAGTGGCTCGGATATTATGCAAAATATAGCAAGAAAAAAAAAAGCCTAAATTAATGACACTTAAGAAACTAGCTGTTGTTTGTACGGTTCTATCAGATGTGACAGGCGTGAGAGAATCCTGTTTTGTTATTCAGGGTATCAGGGGAAAATATACAAAATCTATACACACATATCGATCTGAGGTAAAAGTCTAAGAAAACTGTTGAGTTTTCAACAAATACGCAAATAGCCCAATTTTGGTAATGAAGTCTTTTGCCTGATCTGAGTCTAGAGGTCAGGAAATCAGGACTTGAAGACAGCTTCTGCACTTTACTGTGACCTTCACAACTCTTAGCAAATCCCTGCCTCCCACGGCTGCAGCATTCTTCACTAGAAGTTGGGGAAATGGTCTGCCTTGATCTCCTTGGCTTGCTCCAAACTCTACTGGTCTGTGCTCAGGACCTTGATGCAGGTACCACATAGAATCCACGTACACGAGGCAGTTCAGGTTTTACTCAGAATAGTAGTTACTTCCATTAAGCTCCCAAAGTGAGGCTTACATTTGTACCCACGTTTCTGACGGCCTGAACGTGTCCATAAGAAGCCAACTATCAGAGAGGGGGAAGAAGATGAGACCTTCATCCCCAAGGGCTGAGGTGTCTAGGAGAGCACCCTAGGGCAGCGGGGGTGACAGGGGTGGGCCTGGCTTTTCCCATCTGAGTTTTCCTTGGAAGCATTCTGGAAGGGGAGGTTTTAGCAGCTCCTGCATCAAAGGGACCTCCTCTGAGAGAGCCAGAAAGGGATGAGCAGTGGAAGCCACAGTCTTCACGTGAGACAGGACCCCGGAACTTCTGTCTGGGCACAGACACTGGGATCTTGTCAGGCCAAAGCAGGAATGATGGAAGCTAAACAAAGAACCATCAAGAGGAAGCTAGAGGCTCTGATTAAATATACCAGCCGCCAGCCTTCCTTTTAGAAACTTCTTCAGAGTGATAAGGAATACAGCCTAGTGACACTCCGCAGGTTAGGCACCCACTTGAGTGCACCTAGAGGTAAACATTAGAGAGCCCTTTCCTAAAATCCCCAAACTGGCTGGGAGACCTTGGATGATGTGTGGCCTAGGTTGGCTTTGCACAGCATAAATCAGTGTACATGTTCAACAGGCTGAGCCCTGCCTTCCACTTATATTTACAGTTACTTAGCCAGCTTGACCCTAGTTTTCGTGTGGGATAGATTTATAATCTCAGGGCAGATGCTAATGCTTTAACAGCATGTGGCAGACTCGACCAGCTCATAAGCAGTGCTCCTCATAGACTGACATGGAAAACATCTTCTCAGGCTTCCCAGAACATAGTTGGCAATGGATGCTCACGGCCCAGCCCACTAAAACCATGAGAACCACCAAATGGACACAGGTCTTCTAACCGCCATTCTCCTGAGTCCTTTTCCGCAGGTGGCTTTTGTATACAAGCCCAAGGCTTTCATGACCTGACCCATAGTCATATAAGACCAGGGGTGCTGTGAGCTGTCACCTTCTGCATGGGTGGGCTTTTCTATCTCTCCTGGAGAAAGCATTCTTTCTCAGGCTCCAAAAATCTTTCCTGACAGTGAAGTGCTTGCTGCTCACAATCCCTGATGATGAGGGGGAAAGATATCTATGACGTCATGTTTAAGGCACCCTTAGGAGGTTTCCAAAATAGAATACCTTGGCTGTCACTTGAGAAGGAAGAACACTGTTTTGAGGAGGAAAAACTTTGCCAAGGCAATGTGTGTTGGTACAGTCAAGTACCGTTCTATATGATTCCAGGGAGGTGTAGCATCTAACAAGCTCAACTCCCAGCCCTGGGCAGAAGAATATCTTATGGCACATGTGAATTTATCTTTTTTAAAGAGTTCTTTCAAGAACTTAGTAATTTCCCCCTATTTAGTCATAATTGCAGTGATTCCTTCTTGGAGAACAATATATAGCCATTAATTAAAACTCAGAGCCTTTTTTCTTGTTCCCAGGCCATCATGGCAGCTGTTCTTGGTTGTCCCCCACCCAAGACAGGAAGATGGCCAAAAAGAAGAAAGAGTCTCTGGAATTGACCAACTCTAAGCTCTGACTTGTTTTGAAAAGTAGAAAATACGTGATACAAGCAGACTCTGAAGATGATCAGACAAAGCAGAGTTGGTGATCTTCACCAACTGCCAGCACTGAGGAAATCTGAAATAGAATACTATATGCTATGTCGGCTAAAACTAGTGTCCATCTGAAGGGGAAGTTTCTGGTTGTGTCATGTGATGCAGACTCGGGTGGTGTTTTGCTGAGGCAGCACCCATGGGAGGACACCTGATGTTTGCAGAGAGTATAAATAGAACTCAACAGACAGTGACAGGGTGCTTGCATAGCTAGCCTTGCAAGGCTTTGTCGGTCTCACTTCTTCGAGGGAGAGAACTTCCGCCATCCAGGCTGGTTCTGGTCACTCCCAGTGACTCATGCCATTTTGGCAGAGGCCTGGCTGTTTCTTCTGGAATGTCCTATGGCTACTGATTGGTGTTTGCTAGCCTGATACTACTGAACTGAACTGCTGGTATCCTGACAAACAAAGACTGGACTCTCCCCAAAAAACTCCTTCTAAACAGGTCTGTGTCCCCTTGTCCTGTTTACCGTCTTTTCTTTCCTACCTTTGGATGGTGGGCTAGAAGTGTTTGAGAACCCTTATCAAAAGTGGGTTTTAAAATATCTAAGCCTACATCCATCATTATGGTGGCAATGGTGTTGAACTGGGCAGAGAATTCAAAAAAAAATTCTACAGAGTATTCATGCTGGCTGTCCTTGATTCAGACGATTATATTTTTAGAAGAATGCCAGAACAGACTTTTGAAAAGTAAACCAAGAAAGGGCTTTTTTTTTGTTGTTTTATTTTAAATAAAACTCTGTGTGTATGTATGTGTGTGTTTGTGAGAGAGGAGAGACAGACAGACAGAGAGAGAGAGACAGAGAGAGAGAGAGAGAGAGAGAGAGAGAGAGAGAGAACAAGAGATCAAATAAGGACTGGTAATGTAAGAGCCTGATTCAACCCCCAATTATAGAAAAAACACAAGGGAAAAATGTGAATATCAGCAAGTATAGAGAAAACAAGACCTCTCCAAGCCTTTGCTTGGTGGTTCTTCCTCCTTCTTACCTCTCCAGAGGGGTCCTGACCCCCTGCCTTATGTATTTTATGTTACCATAGTCATATGGATATGTGTGTGTACATGTATATGGGTACATGTGTGTATATGTGTGTGTACATCTATGTGTACATGTGTATGTCTGTGTATGTGTGTATGTATATGTGTATATGTATGCATGCATGTATATGTGTACATGCGTGTGTGTTTGTGTATATGTGTATGTATATGTATACATGTGTGTGCCTGTGTGTGTGCACATGCAAACATGTGTGTGCTGGTACATATGGAGATCAGAGGTTGCAGACCGATATCCAGTGTCCTCCTCTCTCATTCTCAACCTTATTTTTTGAGACAGAATCTCACTGAATCTGAAGCTCACTGAGTCAGATAGACTGGATGGTTAGCAAGCCCTAGCTCCCCTGTCTCCATTTCTGTATTTACTTACAGCCCTTGCTATCCACCATAATTCTAATTATTATATAGTTACTGGCCATCTCCTTCACAAGAATGTTGACTTCTTGGGAATGGGAACTTGACTTATTTAGCAGGCTTAGAACTGTACCTTCCACACAGTCGGCCCCCTGTGAGCTCTTGCCAAGCGGGTGAATAAGCAGTGCATGAATGAGCTTCCTTCACACCCAGCATAGCCCATGTTTGAACAAATGTTCTGTGCCTTTTCATTTTGTCATCAGATTGTCTTCTGAAGTATTGGAGACAATAGGCTTTAGCTAGACAGTCTGCTGATTAATGATAATACACCTCTCCGAGTGCTGGATTTAAAATATAAGAAAGTGGTTGGCGTTCAGCTAAGAAATACAGGTATTAGAGAACAAAACCTTGAGTTTAAAATGAGCAGAGTTAGCCAGGTACTTGTGGTATGCACCTTTAATCCCAGCACTCAGGAAGCAGAGGCAGGTGGATCTCTGTGAGTTCATGGTGGTCCTGGTCGACAGAGCAAGTTCCAGGACAGCTAGAGCTACACAGAGAAAAACCTGTCTCAAAAAAAAAAATTAATTAATCAATTACAAGAAAATAAAATGAGCAGTTTGTTCATGTGCAAATTAAACCAGACTTTTCAAACAAAGGATGCTCAATGGAATTCCACATGCAAGGATTTTATCAGGGGGAAGGAGGGCTGCGGGTACATCCAGACAGTGAACATCTGACTCTGAGCATAGGTGAGGTAAGGGAGGCTGAGAGGAGGTGAAGGAAGGTGACAGAAAAGGCTGTGGGCTATACCAGAAGCTGACTCCCTGAAGTCTCTGTTGTTCCCAGACTCTGGTTGGTCCTGGAAGATCTTGGAAGTTGGTGCATTGCTTTCTGGCACACTCACTGGGCCTTCGGTTAACTAATGACCTGCAGCTAGACATCTGTGAGACAAGCTTTCCTGGTGCCACAGCTGGACATCCATGAGACACGTTTTCCTGGTGCCACAGCTGGACATCTGTGAGACACGCTCTCTTGGTGCCACGGCAGCATTGGCGGGCAGTGAGAAGACTACTATTTATCCAGAGGTACATTTATCCAGAGGTGAGAGAGATTTCAACCTTCTGCAAAGCTGCTTGATTTCTATGGCTAGACAGAGGAGGAATGGATGACTTGGTTAGTGTAGCTCCAGAACTCGCATACCTTGGGGCTTGCATGTAGACAGTCAGGTCAGTTCAGGGTACTTAGTGGCTATTTTATAAATGTTTTGTAGTTTCTCTCTTAACCTGGCTAGCTCCCAAATAACTGAGGCAGGACTACTTTATTTCACAGCTTTAAGGCACAATAACTGAGCAGTAGTAATCTATTTTAATCCTTTAACCCAATCTGACTACCTCCGGACTCAAATCCCTGAGAGCCTTGCATTTTGTGGCTTTCTCTGCTCCAGCTGTTTTCTTATGAGGTCTCCTGGACCCTTTCTGTGAAGCTGAATCCCTACTTTTTGTCTTTCCCTCCCCCTCCCTGGCTGGTCTCTCCTCTGCTCAGTCATTGGCCGATCAGCTACTTCTTGACCAAATCATCAGGGAATAATTGGGGAGCAATATTTACACAACACAGAGACAAAGAGATTCTCAGAATAAGGATTGCAACTGATAAGGATACAAGGAAATTAGCATTTGAAAAAAACAAGGATAGTCAGTAAACAAGGTACAATAACATTATGCCCATAGGGTACAGTAGACGGCCATTTCTTATTCCAGAGTGTTTCCTCTGCAAGCAGAGGTGAAGAAACTAAGACTGCATTTCTGGGCTCTTTCGCAACCATCGTTCTGAGTGCAGATTAAGTCCTGCCCTCTGGATGGAGGGATGTGGAGATGTGGACAGCTGACATGCATCCTCACTGTGCTGGTGTTTTTATCTACTGGGAACTACGATCATGGAGATCTTAGTTCTATTAGGCAGGATACTGAGAACTCAACCTGCCACATCAACAGCTGAGTAAGGATGGCTAGGCAGTCACAATGGCAGGGGTTTGCTTTGGGTCCATATGTTCCAGCAGGGGTTTCCCAACCCACTCTGCTTTGGGTCCATATGTTCCAGCAGGGGTTTCCCAACCCACTCTTCCCCAGTACACACACCATCTTCACTGTGACAGAGAGAATACATTTGGTGAGGTAGCTCTGCAAGGTTATCTGGGAAATCATTTTTTTTTTTTTTTAAAAGTCCAGCCTGATTCTTGTTTTGCCAGTTTTTCTCATGATTTTTTGTTTGTTTTGTAATAGATTTACATTTTTTTTTACAGCCATTGCCAGTTTAGAGGGGAGTTGAGTAAGATGCCCCATGTCTCTCCTGCCTGCACTATGCGTAGCTTCTCCTGCTGCCGCCCTCCCAGAGCAGTGCAGTGGTTACAGTCTGGGAACCTACACTGACACATCTTTAGCATCCTTACTGTTTTTTTCTAAAATTAATTCTCTTATTGTTTGAGATTGTAACATAATTACATCTCTTCCTTCCCTTTCCTCCCTCCAAACCCTCCTCCTTGTTCTCTCTTTCAAATTCATGTCTTCTTCTTTTCATTAATGGTTGTTACATGCATATATGTATATACATACATATATATATATATATATATATATATATATATATATATATTTCTAGATACAACCTGCTCATTTTGTATGAAGTTAGTTGTTTACATGTTTTCAGGGCTGACCAGTTGGTGTTAAATCGCCAGTTGGTGAACTTTTCCCTGGGGAAAATTATTCCTCCAATCTCAGCATTCCTTAGTTGCCTGTGGTTATTTTGGCAAAATTGAGGGCTTGTGGGCTTCCCTATGCAGGCCTGGTCTACTTTGTCATGTCTATTGTCCTTTTTGAGCTCATGTTTAGGCACTCCTGTTGGTGAGAGTTTATGGGTGTAGCCTCTCTGACATCCTAGGAGACACAAGCTCACAGCAAACTCCATGATTCTCTGGCTCTCAGAAACTTTCTACCCTTCTTTTACAAGAAACCCTGAGCCTTAGGTGTCGGGGCCATTTTGTAGACATATACATGGGAATGGAACTTTATACATCTGCATTTTGATTGGTTGTGGGGGGGTTGTTCTAGTTTTTGTTTTTGTTGCTGTTTGTAATGGTCTCTTTCTGTTACAAAAAGAAGTTTCTTTGATAAAGGGGGGCGAGTTGTAGGTTCTCCAAGATTCATGACTTCATAAGTTCTGGGTGATGGCTAGGCTTCCAATACCAGACATGATTTCCTTCCTGTAGAGTCAATCGTAAGTATAATCAACGAGCCATTTGTTACTGCTAAAGTATGTTTGCCTGTATTGCACATTTAGGATTTTTGTGTCATGCTGGTCATTGTCACAAATCCTTGCTTTTCGTTAGGGCTCACTCTTGATGTGTTACATCCTATGAACATGAACATCCACTTTGTGGCACGTATCTATCATTATGGTATCATACAGAATAGTTTCACTGCCCCAAGTATCTTCTGTACTTCCCTTCCATCCTTCCCTTCCTCCCTAATCTCTGGAAATCCTTGATTTCTTACCTTTACCAAATGTCATATAGCTGGAACTTTATACATTGTAGAAATCTTTAATCCTGACCTGGAATTTCTACCCTGCCTTTAACCATTTAGTTCCTGGATAAAAGACATACCTTTATATTTATAATAAGCCTCAAACAGCATAAAAGCTGGGCAGATACCTACCCTCTATGCTTAACCCTGAGTTATTACTTACTACTTACTGTGTTTCATCTGGGCTGCTCTTAAGTCCAATTGGCTAGCCCCAAGGTCACATTTTTATGACTCATGGCGGAAAGAAGAATGTGGCTTCTCTTCTTCCTCCACTTCCTTCTTCCCCTCATGGTTCTTCTCCAACCCCAAGCCCAGGTACCTTAACCCTACCTATGTGTCTTCTGCCCAGCTATTAGCTGTCAGCATCTTTATTTACCAATCAAAAATAACTTCATGGCAGGTTCACTTAGGTCACCTGTTTTCTACGTGCAGATTCTATTGTTTCTGGGACAACCAGGTCTTGGGGGCCCAATATTAGCATTAGAATACAAGCAGCATCAGGCCAACCCACTACAAAATGCTATATGATCCTTTCCAGATGCTTCATTTAGCAATTTACATTTCTTTCATGTCATTTTGTGACTTTAGGGTTCATTTCTTTTTATGGGTATATAATACCCCATTGCATAGACATTCCACTGTTCATGTACCTGTTCACCCATTGAGGGCATATTGTATACTTCTGGCAGTTCTTTCTTAAGGATTCAATTCCCTACACTAAATACATAATGGTTAACATATCAGTAATAGTTTTCATTTTATGTATTTTTGCTCTAGATAATCTAAAGAAAATATCTATAGAGATATATACTGTTAACATGGGTTACAGAAATCATAATAGGATAATCCAGTCAGAAATAGATTCCCTATTATTTTATAATCCATACTCTTCAACATGCTAGTTGAACCCCTCAAACACTCCCATCTTGTTCTGTTAATTATGAGAGCCAATTGTTCACTGTCACAAATTAAACTCAAAGAAGTTTGGGCTCTATGGTTTGAGAACCAACAGAAAAGATTTTTCTCTGCCTCTGTATCTTTGCTTCTACAGACGATTCCTGTCCTACTACACTCTATCAACTTGACACAGCCTAGAGTCACCAGAGAAGAGATTGCTCAGATCCGAGTGCCCTGTGGCCATTTGTGAGGAGTAATGTTGAGTAGGCCTGTAGCTATTTGTGGGGAGCGGGGTTTGTCTTGGTTGTCAATTAGTGTGGAAGAGTAGCATCGTCATTCCCAGGGCATGTGGCTCAGGAATGCAGAAGTAAGTTTGTTAAGGCCGTGAGTGAGCCAGCAAGCTGCATTTCCCCCATGATTGCTTGATCTACTTGAGTTCATGACCTCATTTCCCCCAGTCATAGACTGTGACCTGGAACTGTAAGCTGAAATAAACCCTTTCCTCCTCTAAGTTGTTCTTGCTCTTTGTGTTCGTCACTACAACATGATGAAACAGGACAGCTCCCTTCTGTTCTAAGGTCTTTACCTCTTAGGTCTGTTCACTATGTCTGAGATGCCCTTCCTCTGACTCAGCCTGTCTTTAGGTCTTCTGTGACCCTCAGGTTCAGGGTTGCATGTAACCTTCCAAGATAGCAATGAACCTTCACAATTATTTCCTAGGATAGTTCTATCTTAAACAGAAAGATTATTTAAGGGAGGCATAAGAACCTCAAGCTTATCTTTTGATCAGGGAAAAGCTTTGCCGTATCCCAACTGGAACCATGAACCATGATAGAAGAGAATCCCCAATCACCGACTAGGAAAACACCTTAAAACAATACTCTTTATCAATACTCACAATTCTGTGTTTTCTGGCTTCTGCTGAGTGATTCCTCTGCTGCTCTTTATCATACTTTCTCAAGCATGTGTAGTGAGATTTGGTGAGGCTGGAGAGGCCACGATGGCTTGCTTCATCATGTTTCATCATGTTGTAGTGACGAACACAAAGAGCAAGAACAACTTAGAGGAGGAAAGGGTTTATTTCAGCTTACAGTTCCAGGTAACTGGTACTTGGGCAGGGATGGCTGGAAGGTTGGACCAACCTAGGTTTCTCTCTTCTCATACAATCTCAAGCCCTTTTCTAATCCAGATGCCTTCTTTACAGTGTCTCCGTGTGGTTTTTCCAGATAAACCGTATATATGAAGGCTCATGACTCCCAACAGCATAACAGAGAAACGCCCAGGGCTTATGGAGATATGCTGATGGAACTGACATCTCACCTCTGTTCCCTGCTTTTGATTAGAGCAAGTTAAGGATACAGCCCACTCTGTATGTAAGGGTGTTATAGGCAGAGATAGGAGTCTGGAGGGCACCTGCCAGAGATTCCAGGGTCTAATATTGTATAACAAAGAATTGGACCAGTGAAACATGGATAAGAAGATGACAATGTATAAACTAGAGAACACTCTGATCAAGGAATAAGACCAGAAAGCAAGAAAGTTCAGAAACTTAGTGGTGCCAGACCATGAAAGTTGCTGCTCCCTGAGGTCATTTGTATAACACCCTCCTTCTGCTTGGCACTTGTGAGTTTTCCAAGGTGGCTGTGTAGTGGAACTTGTTGTCTTTCTCTTTGTCATTAGTTTCTTTCATATGTTAATCTTTACATCCCTTCCTACTCTTCTGCCACAAAGAGACACACAAAGGAAGTGAACATATGGAGCCTGTGTTTTGGACTCTACCATGGAATATCAGCTTCCATGGATCTTAGACATCACTGGCCATGGACAGGGCCAGCATCCAGGGAGCTGGCTGATGAAGAAAAATGAGAATCGTTCTTGATGATGAGCAAAGAACAAGAAAGAATCCTATCTGCTGTTTACCCTGCCAACCACCCCCAGAAGTTAAAGTAACTCACATGAAAGTAAGGATGGGTCTCTGAGAACTGGGACAAGATGGAGATCTAAGAATGAGAAAAGTTAAAAGCCACACACAATGAAATACATCATGTACACACTTCAAGGAAAAGGAGTCTCTGAATTGCATAAATATGAAGACAGAGAAAGAAGAAGGAGAGAGAGTAAGAATGAATTGGATCAAAATCAGAATACAGTGGTTAAAGAGTGGACAGAGGAGCATGGAAAAAGAAACCTAATCCTAACCCTAACCCTAACCCTAACCCTAACCCTAACCCTAACCCTAACCCTAACCCTAACCCTAACCTAACCCTAGCCCCAGCCCATGCCCTAGGATTTCTCTAGCCGTGTCACCTATTGTAGGAAAGGAAAGTGGAACAGTTTCTCTGGGTTGCAATTTGGAAAACGAGAGCCTTGAAAAATATTAATATCCTTTGACTCAGTCATTTGGTTTCTGAGCAATCAGCTTAATGAAATTTGGACATAAATAATGTTCTACCTACCAGAAATTCATTTAACGAGTTTTTCTGGTTGTTGTTCTATTACACCATAAACCTCACATACAGAACACACACAAATGCTTACACTGATCTTTAAAAATGATGATGCGACATGTAGCTATGTAGCTACAACAACAATATGGCTCTTGGTATCTCTGACCTAGTTTCATGTCTCTGCTCCTGATCAGGAGTGACAACTGTTCTAACTTCTGAGCAACCATTTCGTTATCTTTTCTTTGTAAGCTTGTTCTACATGATGGAACATTTAATTCTGTATGCTTTTAATGGAATACAAATGTACCCACACTGGATTTGTGTATAACTTTCTCTTTTTGCATTACATTAAATCTCCAAGACTCTTCACTGTTGATGGGTGTGGCTCCAAATCACTCATTTCTAGAAGGGCAGCTCTCTATTCTATGGTGAATATTTGATTTCATCTTTTTTTTTTATATTATGAGCAATGTCTCCAAAACATGCTGGTTACATCTTCTGCAATAAAATTTTACTTGAGTATAATCAAAGAAGTGCAATAGGATTGCTATGTTTGCCTGTGTTTAGCTTTGTGAGGCAACACTGAACCATTTCCAAAGTGGTTTGAATAATTGTCCTCTTGGTAAATGAGAATTGCAGGCAGGCAACCCTTACATCAAGGCTGGAAGTCACCAGACATTTCAGCTTTGCCACTCAAGGGTGCAGAATCGTATCTCACTGTGGTTTTGCAACAGTAACAGTTTTATTGAGATAGAATTCACCCTTCATCTAATTCATGTATGTAAAGTGTACAATTAAACAATTCAGTATATTCCCAGTTGAACAAGTGTCACCACAGTCCCATCACCTTTGAGGAGAGCCACTCATTTATTGGCAATTGGTTCCTGTGTCTCCCCACACTGAAAACCACCAGTCCACTTCCTGTCTCTCTGAGTTGCCTCTGTGGACATGCCTGATGGGTGGGATTAAGCTAGAGTGTGGCTTTTGTGATTTCTTTTCACTTCATACATTATTCTCAAGATTAAGGTTGTAGCATTTATTAGCGCTTCATTTTTTATTATTGAATAATAGCCCATTATATGGATACTCTCTACTTCACGAGCAGGTGGTTTATCTTTAGTTGGTGAGCATCTGAGCTGCTTTAACTTTCCAGGTGTTGTGAATATTTATATACTATAATATTTCATTGAGGTGGTTGGAAGAACAGTTTTACTGTGTTAGAATATGAATTTTATACGGACATATTATTCATTTATCATATATATATATATATATATATATATATATATATATATATATATATATATCTCCAAGGGTAAAATTACTTCATGGTGTAGTACTTCTGTGTTTGTCCTTTTGACAAAGGCCAAACTTTTTTTCCCTCCCCGCCCCAGCCAAACTATTTTAAAAGTAGCTAAGCAATATTATAATCCTGTTGTAATCCATATGCATGTGTATATATATATTTCGAGGCTTTGATTTCTCTATATCCATGGCAATATTTGTTACTGTCTGTGTATTATTCGAGGCTCTCTAGAGTCACAAAACTTATGGGATGTCTTTATATCTGAAAGGAATTTATTGTAATGACTTACAGTCTGCAATCCAACTAACCCAACAATGGGAAGCTATGAATGGAGAGTCTAAGAATCTAGAAGTTTCTCAGTCCCACAAGGCTAGTTGTCGCTAGAATCCTGAAGAGGTAGGTTCCAACAGATGTGCTGGTAAGTAAGTGCAAGCAGTCAAAGAAGAGAGTGCCTTCCTTCTTCCATTGTCCTTATGTGGGTGTCCAGCAGAAGATGTGACCCAGATTAAAGGTGTGTACCACCATACCCGGATTTGGAGCTGGCTCTGTCCCAGGGTGGCCTTGAACTCAGAGATCTGCTTGCCTCAGTCTCCAAAGATTAAAAGCATGTACTACCTTGCCCGGGCCTAAGCTTTTCATAGCCACTATGCCTCAAGGTCTGGTCTGGATCAAAAGCCTGCCCTTCTTTTCTGGATTGTAGCTCATTCCAGATGTGGTCAAGTTGACAACCAGTAATAGCCACCACAGACTGACTTTTAAATTTTAACAATCCCAGGCTGGAGAGTTGACTCTCACTTGTTGATCTTTCACGGGACCCAGGTTTGATTCTTGGCACCCACATGATGGCTCAGAGCCATCTGTAAAGACAAAATGCCCGTACACATAAAATTATAAAGTAAGTAAATGTGTTAAAAAGTTTAAGAAATCCCAATGAATATGAGATGGTATTTCATTCAATTTTTAGTTTTCATATTTTTGTCCGATTATGAATAAAATTGACATAATTTCATCTATCTTTTGAAAATTTGGGCTTTTTTTTTCTGTAACGAGGTTAAGGATTTTTGGCCCGATTTTGTATTATTTTGTACTTTTGCATTGGTACACACTTGTCCATGTATTATATGAGTTGACATTTTATTGGTTATGAACAGGAAAAACCTTCTGTTTGTGGCTGCTCACTTCATTTATAGTGTGTTCTTGTGAGCAGAAGTTTTTACAGTTAATAATGTATGCATTTTCATCATCATATGAGCATGGGTGTTTTACCTCCATGAATATGCTGGGAAACCCTGCTGCTAAGGTGGAAGTATGACATTGCTGGGGGTTGGTAGCATGGCCCATTCTCGGAGCTTAGGTGGAGTAGAAAAAGCTACACACTACAAACAATTACAACAATAACAACCACAACAGTTGAACACAAAACCACAGACCAAGTCTCCTAATGAGCACAGATGCAAAAATTCTCAACAAAATAGTAGCAAACTGAATTCAAGCACACATTGAGAAGATCATACACCATGACCACCAGGTAGTCTTTATCCCTGAAATACAGGGTTGGTTCAACATACATAGGTCAATAACTGTAATAAATCATATAAGTGGACCTAAAGACAAAAAGCACATGATCATCTCAATAGATGCATAGAAAGCTTTTGACAAAAATCAACATGATTTCATGATGAAAGTTCTAGAGAATGTAGGACTGGTGGGACTGTACCTCAGTATAATGCTTTCAAGGCCTGTCTCCTGCTTTAATTGGAACTTCACTGAGATCACTGGGAGCAAAACTGCCTTAGTGGGATAGTACGTGTCTCTGGCAGAATGGTTATGAGGCATGATTAATTCCTGGGCTGGATCACAAAACAAACAAACTAAAAACCTCACATCTTGACAATATTGAGGCTCCCTAGGTTTATAACACAAACGATTACTCCTTTTTCTTAGTTCTTTGATTTCTTTTATTGATGTTTTACAGTTTTTCTAATAAAAGACCTTGGGTGTATTTTCTTATAATTTACCTATTTCTTTGGTCTGGAGAAGGTACAGGAATAAATTATATTGTGTGTCTTAAATATATATATATATATATGACATAGTTATGGAACTTATGAATAAACAGAAGCTGAGAGCAGGAGCATATTTATATATTATATATTTATATATTATATATATGTTAATATATATAATATACATAATATATATCACTTTTATGTATGTATGTAACACATTCTGGCCATATTATTCCCTTCCCTTTTTCTTACCCCACTCCCACCAGCCCCTCTTCTCTCATCAAGTTCTCAATTACTTTCATTTTTTTTGTTGTTGTTGTTCTAAATTTTGTGATCCACTGGGTTTAAACAGGCTTCTCATGTGGCCCTGGCTATGTAGCTAGCCACTGGAGTACTAGCGACTCAACATCAGGCACCAGTGAAGACTGGTTTCTTCTCCACCCAGCAGCCTTCTGTGACCAGTATCCTCCCTGGGCAGGTCTGGACCCATGATGTCCTCTCCCATCTACAACTGAATGTTTAGGGCTCCAGTCTTGTGCGAACCCTATGCTCCTTCTCTCAGCTTCTGTTTATTCATAAATTCCATTACTGTGTCATGCTCAGAGACAGCATTTCATGACCCATCTTCCCCATCTGCCACTCTGATAGTCTTCCCATCACTCTTCCATGTCCCCCGAGCCTTGGAGAGGGTAATATGGGTGTACCATCTAAGGTCTAGCTCTCAACACTCAATGTTCCCTTGCACCTTGCCCAGCCAAGAGTCTCTGCATTAACCTCCATTTGCTGCAGAGAGCATCTGCTAAGATCGAGGCAGGGGACAGTACTACCATTTATGTTTACAGGTATAAACACAAATAAGTTAGAAGGCAATGTAATAACACATCCATTTAACAAAGCAGATTTTCCATGATGGCTGTGGGTGCTAAATACTTTTTAAAGTGTTTTGTTGTGGCCCAAGCTGCTCCACACTTGGGGGTTAAAAATGTTGGGGACCGCTCTATCAATGTTGGGACCTGCACTGCCAAAAGCCTTGGGGGCTAAACTGTTAGAGCCCACACTGCCCCAAGCTGCTCTAGTCCATGGGTCAGGGTTTAGCAAGAGAGAGAGGACAGACACGAAGAATGGAGACCAGACTGTGTGTGATTCAATCTCGTTTATTCTTCAGTCTCTCTTCCTAGTCCAAGTCCCAAGTCTTGAGTTCCTAGTCCCTAGGGCCTCCAAGTTCTAAGTTACTTCTTCCAGGTGCTAAGTGCCTAATGTCTAATGCCTAATTCTCTGTTCTCTTCCAAGTGCCTAATTCCTACTTGCCTGTCTCGAGTCTCAAGTGCCTACTACTACTTCTAAGTTCTTCCTCCAAGTGCCAAGTGCCAATGCCTAATTTCTACTGCAAGTTGTACTGAACTCTTCTGTCTGCCTCTCGCCTTTTATATGTCTCACTTCTAAGCCATGCCCTTAAGCCACACCCTTAGGTCTTATCTCTAAATTTGATCTCTAAGTCACGTCATTAAATCTAAATCACAGCTTTAAGACTCACACACCCAAGGGAAGATCCTGGGTATCTAAGACAAGATGTTATCAGAGTGTGCTCAGCTGTTGTAGGCTAATGTAATCAAGTCTCTTGTCAGGGTATATGGCTCAAGGTGGCTGCAAGGATGATAGCCACCTTCTGTCGGCTCCCCACAGTGTTTAACATCCACTTGTATTTCTTCTGAGAACTCTGTTCAATCCCATAGCCCATGTTTAATTAGATTGTTGTTTTCTTAAAGTTTATTTTTTTATTCTTTGTATATTCTAGACATAATCTACTAGTAGATGTATATCTGGCCAAGATTCTCTCCCATTCTGTTGGCTGCCTTTATGCCACTGGAAATTTCATTTACTATGTGGAAGCGTTTTTGTTTTTATGGCTCAATATCCATAAATTTGTGTACTTTCAATGGTATCTATTACCAATAATATCTAACTTTATTCCTGTTGGTCAGATAGAATGCAAGATGCTAATTCAGTTCTTTTATATTTATAGAGACTTGCTTTGGGGTCTAATATATTACCTATTTTGAAGAAAGTTATACCTGTTAGCTTCAAAAAATGTAAATTTTTTTAGAGTTTTGATGGAATGTTCTATAGGTACTTATGAGGTCTATTGAATTTTTTTAAATGTCATTTCTCTGTCATATGGATGAACGTCTATTAGTCAGTGTGGGGTATTGAAGTCACTCAGTATTAATATGTTGGGTTAAACTATAACTTTGCATTCAGTATATTTGGTGCTTGTAGTATTAAGAAATTGGGTGTCTCTGTGTTTGGTGCATACATGTTTAGAGTTGTACCTCTTGATGGATTACTTTTTTATTTAGTATTTTGTAACCTTCTTTATTTCATCCATCTACTTTTGGTTTGAAGTCTATTTTGACAAATGTCAATGCCTGACTATAATTTCATTTGCTTAGGGTTCCCTTTCCACTAAAGTGAAACTATGTTTGATAGTGAGATGTGTTTCTTAAAGGCAATGAAAGAGTGGATCCTGTTTTCTAACTCAATCTACTAGTCTCTGTCTTTGTTTCTCCCCCCACTGAGGCCTTTTATTTATACACGTTTTACTTCTCTAGAAAAGGAATCCCAGGATTTTCCCTCCTGTATGTTTTTATCTTGTGTCTTTGTGGCTAAGATCACCAGTACAATGAAAATAACCAATAGAATGGGAGTAGGTACCACTATTCTGGGTGTCCGAGCGCACATCAAATATAGGGCTGATCACTCCACACTTGCTCATTCTGCCTGTGTGGTTCACAGTGCTTTCCCTAGCTCAATGATCATCCATGATTTCAAATTCACCAATGTAACCATGTGTCATCATTACAATTGGGAACTGCATAATGACTTTGTAAGATCTCCTGATGAGGCCTGACATTTGCTTCTTTCCTCAGGACTGTGACTACTCTTGAGAACATTGCCCTCATGTGCACCATGGTGATGGTGCAGAAGGTGATGGAAAGCTCATCTATATCTTTTGATTGAGGAAATTGAGACCATTAGAATTCAGAGTTATCGCTGAAAAGTATGCATTCATTTCTGTCATTGGTTTATTTGGGCTGTTTTCTTTCTCCTTGTTTGATTAACTGGCCTGACACTGCTTATTTTTCTCCTGTGGCCTTTTGGTAGTGTTTATCTTTCTCTTCAGTTTAAAGTATTACTTTGAGTATTCACTGTAGAGCTGTCTTCAAAGTCATGAATTTCTTGAGCCTGCTTTTACTATGGAAATTTTTTTGTTTCTCCTTTAATTATGATAGATAGTTTTGTTGGGTGTAACAGTCTAGGTTGGTGGTTATGTGTTTTCAGTATCTTTCCAAGTCATTTGGGCTTTGAAAGTTTGTACATCTGCTGTTATTCTGATTGGCCTTGATATGTGAACTTGGACCTTTTCTGTTGTAGCTTTCAATACTCTTGTTGTTGTATTTCAATCATAAAATGATATGGGGGATTTTCCTGCTCTTGTAAAGTAGGTATTTGTTTTAGTTAGGGTTTTTATTGCTACCGCAAAATACCATGACCAAAAAGCAAGTTGCAAAGGAAAGAGTTACATTTCCATATTGCTGATCATCATTGAAAAGAAGTCAGGGGGGGAACCTGGAGGCAGGAACCTGGAGGCAGGAACCTGGAGGCAGGAACCTGGAGGCAGGAACCTGGAGGCAGGAACCTGGAGGCAGGAGCTGAAGTAGAGGTCATGGAGGGATACTGCTATTGGCTTCCTCCCCATGGTTTGCCCAACTTGCTTTCTTATAGAACTCAGGACCACCAGCCCAGGGATGGCACTACCTACAATGGATTTGGCTCACTCACATCAATTACTAATTAACTACTAGTGATTACTAATCACTAATTAACGACCTATAGCCAGATCTTATAGAGGTGTTGTCTCAATTGAGACTCTCTCCTTTCAAATGACTCTAGCTTGTGTCAAGTGACATTAACTATCCAGCACAGTGTCCTAAATCCAGGCCTCTTGTACCTGGATTGGTGTTTTCCTCTCTAGATTCTGGAAATTTTCTTTATGTTTTATTGAAAATACCTTTTGTTCTTTTGGCATAGAATTCCTCTTCTATGGTCATAATTTGTACATTTGGTATTTTCATAGTGTCATAATTATTATTTAGCAGATATGCCACTTCTTGCAGCCCTAGATGCATTCTGAGAACTTGGCCTCTCTCAGTGTCTTAGAGTGTTACTGCTGTGAACAGATACCATGACCAAGGCAACTCTTATAAAGGACAGCATTTAATTGAAGATGGCTTACAGGGTTATTAAGGTGGGAGCATGGCAGCATCTTGGTAGGCATGGTGTAGAAGGAGCTGAGAGTTCTACATCTTCATCTGAAGGCTGCTAGAAGAATACTGACTTCCAGGTGGCTAGGATGAAGGTCTTAAGTCCACACGTACTCTAACAAGGCCATACCTCTTAATAGAGCCACTCCCTGGGTCAAGCATATTCAAACAATCACACTCAGGAAGTAAAGTGACATCACCAGTGGTAGCTCAGCAAAGCAGGCAACACCTGTACAGCCCATTTTCCTTCTCTGCTGGACTCCTGGCTTCATAAGTGATGTCTGAATTTTCTAGATGTGGAATGCACAGTCATGATGAGCATATCACACTTAAAGGAAGCTAAGATGCTGACGCTCAATTTGTGGGAGACAGTAATGTTATTAGTCAGAGTCTTGTTAAGAGGGAGGTGCTGAACGTATTGTTGAAGACTTTTACATACTACTACTGATGATGATGATGATGATGATGATGATGATGATGATAAAAGCTCTTGTACCTTCTGAACAGTTGTAGAAAGGTTGCCGCACACAAGGTTAATATATACAGTCAACTGCTTCCTGCATAGCTAGGCTCTTCTCTGACTAGATCATAACTTAAAATAACCTGTTTATTCTAATTTACCTTATTTTTTTGAGATAGTCTTTTAGTGAACCTGAAGCCCATTCATTTGGTTAGGTGACATTCTGCCACGTGGCTGGTTTCCTGTGCTTAATGTGTCCATTTCCTCGCATCTTCCCAGGTGAATCTCTTGCCTAGCTTTATCCCAGAATCCTTTCTGCCTCCTGGATGTCTCCTATTTCCTGCCTAAGCCACAGGCCATCAACTTTATCAATGACAGGTGCCACATTCATAGCGACACAAGATATTTTCTCTACACCCACTTGGTAGTACTGTAGGTATTTTGTATTTGTTTTTATGAAAGGTATTGGTGTATCATTTTCTTTTCTTATAGTTTCCTTTTCTGGGATGGACACTCAGGCAGTGCCTACTTCATCAGTATTCTCTCTGCTTTGATTCTGTGGATGAGATTTTTAAAAAGTTAATAGAATATTTTATTTGTGTGTTTGGTATAATTTAGCAATAAACCAACCTGAGTATGGCACTCTGCTGTTGGAGCCTATTATTTATTGGTTCAGTTTCTTTGGTCGATGGGGCGTAGGCAGGCCTATTTTCAACATCTGACTCTCCTGCTTGTATAAGCTTTGACAAACTGTATCTTTCAGTAGGCCTCTATTTCATGTCATCCATGTTATGGAATTTGTGGGCACAGAAATGTTCCTTGATGGTATTTTTAATTGTAGCGTTCTAAATAAATTGCAGTGATCTTCTTAAGTCATCTTTTAAAAGAAAAACCTCTATCAAAAGAGGTTTTGTTTTTTAAAGAATAGATGTCCTATGTGTGTGGGGTTTCGTGTGTGTGTGTGTGTGTGTGTGTGTGTGTGTGTGTGAGAGAGAGAGAGAGAGAGAGAGAGAGAGAGAGAGAGAGAGAGAGAGAGAATGTAAAAGTTAAAGATTGACATTGGGTTTCTTTCAAGATATCCCCTACCTTATTTTTTGGAGATGGTCTCTTAGTGAGCCTGAAGCATTATTTATTTGGTTAGGCTATGTGGCCAGTGTGCTCTAGGGATCCATCTGCCTGACTCCACCCAACCAGTGCTGGAGCTAAAGATGTTCTTGCTCTTGGCTTTGACATGCCAACTGAGGATGTGAATGCGAATCTCCATGCTGTGCTTTGCCACTGCTGCTGTCTCCCAAGCCTCACACCTTTACTTTAGTATTGCGTCTTCCTGAGGGAGCAGCTTAATCCCATTTGTAGCCTTCATCCTTGAGAATTCAGGGCATAAGTGTCAGATGCTCTCCCTCCAGAGCTTTGTAGCTTCCTCCAAATTCCCAAGTTTTATAGATTTCAATTCTTTTCCTTTCTTCTCCAGTTCTGCAAGTAATGGTGTTCATGACATGGGTACCTTTCATTTGCGTATTCATTTCTCACAGAGTCTTGATATAGGGTTCTGGCTGAACCAAAATCACTATGTAGCCCAAGGTGGCCAAGAACTCATGGAAATCTTCCAGCTCATCCAGTAAGTCTTGGGATTGCTGGAGTGAGCCACACAGGCTCGCAGTCGTTCACCTGAAACATCTTCTCTGCCCGTTCCCTTTGCTACTTAGTGCTTTTATGCCTAGACAATGTATTCCCTTTGTTCAAATGATGGTACAATCCCTACCCTGAATGGTACAGCTGTGTGTTTGTGCTAAGCCTTTTCTGTTTTCTTATATTCAGTTTGGCAGGAAGATATTTACCCCTGTCTGAGAATCTGTGGTTGATTTGTAAGAAACAAATGCAGACGAATTCATAGCAAACAGTTTCTTCAATTAGAAAGAAAAGCGGGGGGGAAACCCATGAGCAGCAGAGCTGAGTGGGTTTGCATCACCACCGGCTTCCATAACTGAGCAGCTTGGTCAAAAGCCTGCCTGTATTTTTGTCTCAGTCTGAAAGCCCATAAATCCCCAAACACCACCGTTCAGTAAAACAAGCTGCAGAGCCCGAGGATGGATTTCCTGAAAGGATGACAGAGATGTTTCACGGCACCGAGTGTATACTGTAGAACTTGCTGAGAGATGAAATGTCAAAAGGTTATTGCTTTGGCTTGAGGAGAGACATGGAAAGATGTTCCAGAGGGGAGAGAGCATGACCTGACAGTTGTTTATTTCTGGGAATATCCTAGAGCTGCCTGAGGACAAAGAGGGGGAGAAGTCTGAGGACAAAGGAGAAAGCATCCTGAGGACAAATTTTGAACAGTTTGAAGTCAGGGTTGCCTCTGAGAGAAGTAACTGAACCTGGATAGAAGGATAGGAAAATTAAGGTACATGGGGTCAGAAAGGTGGCTGTTGCTCCAGAATCTGGCTGAAGCCTCTTGCTAGCTGAGAATCAGGAATCCCAGCACAGTTAC
Organism: Arvicanthis niloticus; assembly: GCF_011762505.2. Classification (NCBI taxonomy): domain Eukaryota; kingdom Metazoa; phylum Chordata; class Mammalia; order Rodentia; family Muridae; genus Arvicanthis; species Arvicanthis niloticus. Next base: position 18,958,956 of record NC_133437.1, read on the forward strand.
CATTGGCAATTAAGCTTTCTTACACAGAGACAACCATGTGTGGGGCAACAAATGGAGTAAGTCCCGAGTGAACACAAGCTGTTGACTTGAGCTTGGTTGGCCATGTGAAGCACCCCAGTGCTTCTGGCCAATGGGAATGGCAAAGCCTTCCCTGGGTCAGATTCAAGGAAATGGCATTCCCCTGGTCCTCATGACAACAGACAGCTTCCTTTGTCCAGATATTTACAGCTTGAGGCTACTTCCTTACAGAGATTTCATCCCAAGAAATGCAGCCCTCCCCCTCCCCCCCTCCCCGTGCCTCTTCTTCCAGCGGTGTACAGTAAACTCCCCTCTTCGATTCAGATGCATGAACAAGCATGCTGAGGACCCAGGATGCTGCTGCTGGGTCCCGGTCAGAGCACAGAGCCCACCTGATCCCAGCATTTCTGTGCACGCGTCTATGTGTCTCTCCTTTCCTCAAACTTCTCTGTCACCAGTCAGGTCAAAACCCAAAAGCCTTGCAGTTCTCTGCCACAGTGCTTTTATATAAAGACATTTTTAGAGAAGAAGGTTAAAATATGAGTTGTGCTTAAGTGCCTGAGTGTGTGACTGGCACACATGACCTTACTCCTTTCCCAGAGAGAATCCAGGAGAATCCCTGGGAACGTCACAAACAAGCCCCTGCAAACTGTTGTTTGCACTGACAGCTAACTTCCCTTGCAATTCTTACTTTCTACACTGTTACCTTACTGTGACTCTGGCATACCTTAGGAATTACCCTGAGACCTCATTTAAATTCCTTAGCAACCTTTAAAGATAATAACTTCCAAACCCAACAAAATCTTACATATGGCTGAAACAGACCATAAAACATATCTTTAAAATATTTACTTTAATTTTAAATGTTTTATTTTGCCTACATTTATATTTGTGCACCACATTCATGCCTTGTACCCATAAATGCCAGAAGAGGGCATCGGATGCCCTGGGACTGGGGTTATAGACAGTTGTAAGGTGCTTTGTGGGTGCTGGGAAGCCAACCCAGTCCTCTGGAAGAGCAGTCAGTGCTCTTAACCACTGAGCCACGTCTCCAGAATGTTTTATTATTTTTAGTTATATGAATGTGTGTGTCTGTGTGTGCATGCTGTATGAGTGAGTGTATGCATGTGTATTTCTGTGTGTGCATGGTGTGTGAGTGAGTATATGTATGTGTGTGTGTGTGTACATGCTGAGTATCTGTATGTGTGTGTGCATACTGTGTGAATGAGTGTATGTATGTGTGTGTTTATATGTTCATGCTGAGTATCTGTATGTGTGTGTGCATACTGTGTGAATGAGTGTATGTATGTGTGTGTTTATATGTTCATGCTGAGTATCTGTATGTGTGTGTGCATACTGTGTGAATGAGTGTATGTATGTGTGTGTTTATATGTTCATGCTGTGTATCTATATGTCCGTGTGCAGGCTGTGTGAGTATATGAATGTATATGCCTGTGTGTACATGCTGTGTGATATGTGTGTGTGCATGCTGTGTGAGTGAGTGTATGTATGTGTGTTAGTGTATGTATGCTGTGTAAGTGAGTATATGTATGCATGTGAATGCTGTGTGGGTATATGTATATGTGTGTGTGCAGGCTGTGTGAGTATATGTGTGTGTGTGTGTGTGTATGCTTTGTGAGTATATGTGTGTGTATGTGTGCATGCTGTGTAAGTATATGCATGTATGTGTCTGTGTGTGCGTGGTGTGTGAGAACCTGCAGAGTCTGGAGGTGTCAGATTCCCTGGAGATGGATTCACAGGTGGCCACAAGCTGCCCAACATGGATCTTAGGAACAAACTCAAATCTTCCACAGGAGCAGTGCATGTTCTTAACCACTGAGCCATCCCTCTCTCTGGTCCCTACATTTGAGTATGTCTTATTCTTTCCTGAGTTCCTCTCTTTCTAAAAGTCTCCGTGCTTTATGTTTAAACATCCCTTTTGGTAAACTCAAACTGGACTTAATACTGGTTGATCCTGAAACTCCTTCCAGTGTAGAAGTGAAGAATTCTACTTGACCTAAGAGGTCTCTAACAGGTGGTTCTCAACTGTCTTAATGCTGAGACCCCTTAATGCAGTTTCTCGTGTTGTGGTGACCCCTAACCCTAACATTATTTTTGTAGCTACTTGTAATGAAATTTGAACTGTAATTTTGCTACTGTTATGAAATTATAATATAAATATTATATAATTTTATATTATATTATAATATAAAAGAGTTATTGACTCCTAAAGAGGTCCGGCCCCACAGGTTGAGAACCACAGCTCTAAACAGAATTCCTTACTGTGTTGTGTTTGGACAGGGTAGGTTGTGACCACTAGTGACATTGCAATCATTGTCATTCAGTAAGTTTTTTTTTTTTTTTTTTTTTTTTTTTAAGTCAGTTATGTGGCTTTACATTACAGGCATGTGGTATTGTACAGTTACTGAAGTGTAGGTGGATGAAGGTTGTCAAGGGCTGTATACACTCTGCATTTATTTAGAACATCCCAATTTTGAAAGGAAGGCTCAAACAGCCTTAGACTCACTACTTGGTCACTTGCTTAGGTGCAAAGATGTTTTATTTTTCTGAGATTTAGAATATTTCTTTATCACAGGAGTAGATTGCGCAGTGCTAACTCAGAGTTTGTAGAAAGAGGTCTCTATTCTTGTACTTGAACTAAGACAAGTACCACTTACTTTGGGAACACTGTCCCTTTCACCTTCTTCTGGTAGGGAGCGTTTCAACATCAATAACAAGGAGAAACAACCTTTTCTACTTTTGTTAAACCTTGTTGACAATTATGATCATAAGAAACGCAACTCACATGCTGTCTGGCCTCTGGGGAGGTAACATGCAGGGAGCTTGACTGTTTTTATCCCAGGCAGCCATCTTTAGTGAAGCCCCGAATGCTGTTCAGGGGTAGGGAAATGCAGCCTAAGATGTGGGAGACTGATGCTGGGGTTCTCTGACCCCTGAAAGCGAAGTCCCTGCTGAGGTGCTGCATAGAGAAGATGACAATGAAAGATCGGGGATCCACAGGCCGCAATGAGGCCAGGATTGGGTGCTTCCAAACTCCTGGATATCCAGGGGCTGCTGGGTTAAGAAGAGTTGGGAACAGAATTGTGGGCCCAAGGGCCAAAGACAGTGGTTAGCCTGAGCCCTGGGGAAATGGTAGCTCCAGCTTATCTCATTGGTGATTTTTCCTTAGCTTAGGTTGTCTGGAAGTGCAGTGAGGCCTTCTGTGGGAAACTTAGGCTGCATGGTAGCCAAAGACCTTCTCCATGGTCCCCACAGCACCTCTTAATGAAAGAGACAGTCCATGTTTATCCATACCGTTTACTGAGTGTTCATCTTGGAAAATGGGTGCATACTAACTCCTCAGGGTCTGACCAGAGATTAGATGTTTTCTGCAGGGAGGAATGTCTAGGAAGGGAGGCTTACTGGCTAAACCCTCAGGGCCTCTGGGTACCTTATTAGCATGGAGAACTCTGTTTTAGGCTACATGACCACAGGTCTCCTTTTCGTATGTGGGAAGTATGGCACGTGGTGCTGGCAGGGAGAGGGAGGGGTACGTGGGTTGCTGGGTCTCAGACCATCTCTACCTTACCAAGTTTCCTGGCACAGTCCACTGTCCCATACACCTCCACACCCTTTTTCTTCATCATTGAACTCTAGGTGATTCAAAAGGCGTTGAGTGATCAAGGAAATTAGGCCTGTTTGTCTTAGCACTAAGACCAGCAAGACATCAATTTAATCAGTGTCTTGCCTCATTCACCCAAGCCTCCTAATTATCTTCCATTTCTGTTCTCATTCTAATGGAAACCGGCTCCCAAGACACCAGTGTTCTGAATATAATATGTGATTGACAATTAATGTGTAATGTATAATTAATATGCCAACTGTAATATTAAAGTGGAATACAAATCGACCAACATCATTATAAGGAATTCATGTTTTATTTACAGTGGTAAAATACTAGCTCTAAGTAGACTGGGCGTTATATGCTTCAGAACAACAGGAAAAGAAGGGAACTTGAGAACTCAGATTGTAGTAAATAAATCAAAATAGTAGCAGTTATTCAACTACTGCAGTGGAAAGAAAGAAATGTTAGGAGAAGAAAGAGTACTGAAATGAAGGGAACAAAGTTTTGCACAACTTTCATCCCAGTACTCAGCAGGCAGAGGCAGGAAGGTGTATCTGTGAGTTCAAGGCTAGTCTAATCTACAAAGTGAGACCCAGTCTCAGAAAATTCCAAACAAAAACAAATAAAAATTAAGGTAACAAATAAAAGATGGTTGGCATAAATCTAGCCATATCAAAACTTAGGTCAAATGTAAACATTCTAAAATAAAGATAGGGAGTCTCAGATCACTCAGACAAGCAAGGGACCAAGAGCAAAACAGATTCTCCCTTCAAGAACCTTGCTTTACTTAGTGTTGTGAATCACTGTCTACTAGACATAACATAGCTGTTGCCATCTTAATCAGGGCAGCTGACCCTCAACAGGAGGGCCTTCTGACAGTCTTTAGTAGAAGGAAGAGTTGGGGAGTGTCAGTAGATCCTTATCTGAGATTCTAGCCACTCCCTCCCTCCCTCCCGTGCCCTCCCTCCTGTGCCCTCTCTCCAGCTCTATCTAATTCTACTACTATGAAGCTTTTGGGAGGTTGTCACATTAGGTGAGGTAGGGGTTTTCCGTGCTATGACTATTCTTGGGTCACACACACTCTTGGCCCTGCTTCTATAAGTTAAGCCAATAAACGCATTGGTTCACCAACGCAGACTTGAGTGGAATCTTCTCTTTGATCTGTTGTTGGTGCCCTATCTGGGCTGATTAGACATCTGTTCACATGTCCCCCCAGAAGAAGTCACACAGCACATGGTTAAAGGTGAAAGGACAGAAGAACATACACCATTTAAGCAGTAATCAAAAGCAATAAGAAGCAGTATTCTAACATGAGAGACAAGGAGGACTGCAGAGTGTAGACAGTTACCAAGGGTAACGAGGGCAGGTGCAAGCTGGTAAGAGACTTAATCACCAAAGAGTTTACAGTCCCCAGTGTGAATGTCACAAACTGAAAGGAGAAAGAACTGTGTCTGCACGTGTACTCGCAGACTTTAACACTCCTGTCTTGGAAATAGAGGGATTAAGAGGCAGAACTCAACAGGAATACAAAAGCCATCAACCTGTACCATAAAGGACATGGCTCTGCCTAACAGCACAGATGACGCACAGAACTTTCACCAGATTAGAACAAATCCTCAGACATAAAACACAATGTCACACATTTAAAATAATCAAAATAAAGTACATTCTCCCACAGTAGAATTAAATTAGAAGCCAGTGCAGAAGATTACCTAAGAAAATCTCTAAATACAACACTTTGAAAGAACTTTCATAAAAGAAGATATAAGAAAAGTCACACACACACACACACACACACACACACGTAACACAGACATTGTTTCTCTGTGTAGCTCTGGCTATCCTGGAACTCACTCTGTAGACCAGGCTAGCCTCACAGTCAGAGATCCGCCTGCCTGCCTATGCCTCCTAAGCACATGAACCACCCTGTGGGCAATCACCATCTGGCTAGGGGATGTTCTGTTTTGAATTGAATGACAATGAAAACCTGAAGTGAGGTTGGTAAAGGTGGCTGCCTGATGACCCAGGCTTCATCTGGCATGGAGAAGGAGCGAACTGACTTCCTCACGTTGTTTTTTGACCTTCAAGCCCCCATATGCTGTCATGCCTTACCAGTCCTCCCTAGCACTTCCACACTCTTGTAAGTATGCAAATTAATTTTAAAAGGGGTTTTCTGTGTGGTTTTGTATAAATGTAGCTTCTGAAGCAAACAGGAAGATAAAAGAAGGAAGCAACAGAAGTCTAAAGTGGGATCACCTAGGGTGGGCTCCTATCCACCTCCCTTTCCCTCTCCTTCCTACCTCCTCATCTCCCTCCCGTCCCTCTTCCCTCAACTCCTCCCCCCTTCACACACATAATAATAATGATGATGATGATTATGATAATAAATAGAAAATGCAAAAGAAAATGAAAGCAAGAAACTGTTTCAAATGCAGGTAACCCTTTGCTTAGAGTGTGGTGTTGAAAACGAGGCCTTATGAGAAAAGAGGGAAGCCTCCCACCTTGCTGTCACTAAACCTCTACCAGAGGAAACCAGTCCAAGAAGAGCAAGTCGGACATACAGAAGCAGGAGGGAAAGTGTTTTTGAAACAATAAATTAGTGTGATCATATAGGCTAACAAGTGAGCATGTAGAGACCAGAGCAGAAATCAATGGAATTGAAACAAACAAAACCAGCAGAGGCAACTCTCTCCTGAAACCTGCCCCACCCTAGCTCCACCCCCCACACCGTGTTTTCCTTCACTCAGCCAGACTCAGAAAGGCAAGACCTGCAGGATCTCCCTCCTGCGCAGATCCTAGCGTACAACACGTACATGTATACATGAAAACAGGGGTAAGTGTGTATGTACAAAAGAGTTTGTGAGAAGAGCCTACATCCGGCTGCGAACGGAAAGCTCCTGAAACGAATCTGCCTGCGGAGACGGACAGGCAGTTAGAATTTCAGTATGGTGGAGAGACTGGAACGCCACAGGTCCAGAAGCTAATAATATTATCTTGGGCTAAGTTCTGACCTTCCAAATAGCCGTCCCTAGCCTACCTCTGTATCCTAACTAACATCTTGTGACTGTAGATAAAACCCTTTTAAAAACCTATTGATTTACCAGGCTTCTAGAGTCTACCAATCCAAAAGCTGAGAATGGCATTGGATGGGTGTCTTAGGCCTACAGAATGGCCCCCATCTTGGTCTACCTGCCTCTCTGATGTACCCACTGATGTATTTTAAACTTGCCTTGATCATGACTTTCTCTCTTCTGTAAAACTATAAAAACTTCACAAAACTATCTCCACGCTGTAACAAGGAATTTGGGGTAACCTAAATCTGTGTCCCCCGGCCAGGGTCATTCAAAATGGCTCCAGAATAAGGTGAGACCGGTGACTTTTACCTCAGCAGTGTAAAAATCTAGAAAGGAGACCGAGAGAGTAATACTAGGTGCTAAGAAGGATGGAGAGCTGGCAAAAGGACGCTCTTGACTGTTAATGGGGCTCCCTGTAGCCCAGCTAGAGGCTCCAGGTTCCCTCTTCTTTGTAGTTTGGTACCACCATCGAACCAAGCTACAGCTTTTGGGATGTGAACAGAAATGCTTCTGGAAGCTTGTGGGACAGAGCAAACCTATCATCTATTTTATTTATGAATAGCTAACTCTCCACTTGGAGAGTTTTTGGGGCCGCTTGGCAGGAATTTGGCATTGGCCCAGGACAAGGAAGTAGGCTTCAGGCAGAAATTTGATTTTAGGCTAGAACACAGAAGTAGGCTTCAGTCAGGAATCTGACTTTGGGCTAGGACAGGGAAGTAGGCTCAGATATCTTGGTCATCGAGATAAGCCCTTAGAAACAGCGATCACAGTTTATTGCCTTGCTTGTTCCTTGACTATTTGTGTTTATTGTCTTGCTTGTTCCTCAACCTAGAGCTGACCTTATTGTATGTAATTAAAGTGATATAAAAGCAGATTGGGAAGAAATAAACCTGCCTCGACCTCAGAACTGGCTGGGGTCATGCTACAATGTTGTCTGTCTTTTTTCTTTTTAATCTTCGCTCCTGCCCTGGAGAACCAGTTGACTGACAGAGCTGGCTTGGTCATCTCCACATCTCACTTTCCAAACCCGAAAAGCCATTGATCACATCTAATTCACCTGGCTCTTCCCGCCTGAAGATCAGACTGCTTTGGTCAATTTCTACTCTTTGTTTCCTTCTGCAACCTACTCCTCTTTCTTTCAAGAATTCCCAGCTTGACATAAAACCCATTTGTTGATGTTCACTCTTTTGTGTCCTAAGATCACAAAACCAAAATTAGGGCTAAGGAATTGATAATGGGTACCTTGAGTATCCAGCAATTTGTAACTGTTGGTGATGACTTGCAGTGTGAATTTTTATTCTGAATCTTTTTTTCCCACTTTTTGAGTCTATCACAAAGTATTCATATTGCTTGCGTTTATCTTTTTTTTTTTTAAATTTATGTTCTAGACATTGAATTCAGGACAGTAAACACAGTAGGCAAGCGCTCTGGCATAGAGCTGTAACCCAGCCCCTGCTTTATCATCTATAGCTGACACACCCGGCGTAGCCTGGAGTAGTTATTGTGCCTTGAATGCTCTGCTTGCTGGCTTTTAAAGAAAATTATTATTCCTGTTAGAACAGATAAAGTCTAGCTCCTGAATTTACATGATATTCAACCAAGTTTTATAAAATTTATAAAATAGCATTGTTAAAACATTAAGGCTTTTCATCTTTATTTGTGGAAATTAACTTTTACAAAGCAAAGAAAATAAAATCCCACCCGATATAGCAATGATTATAATTTAAATTACACAGCAGCCTCTACTTGCAGGCAGACATTATTTAATATGAGTCAAATAAAGTTGCTCCCTAGTGTTTATTCCCCAGTGATTTGTTGGAGAATTTCATATAAAGAATTGAACCGACCAGTAAATCCTGCTGCACAACTTTGTTGATTTTCATCTTTGTTCCCCCTCTTCCTAAGATATTCTTGGGGTTTTACCTTGTAGGCATTTCCTTTTCTGACTTTTCTCTCTGTGTCAGGAGAATAATACCCTATGCACAGGTGGTTTGAGGAGGAAAACTGGATAGACGGAGATGGGTGTGGCTGTATGGGAGCCTAGGGCAGAGGAAGGTATGGGGGAAGGATTCCGAAGGAGGGTGATTCCAAAAAGCTATATAGAAACTCACTATTGTATCTCCTTTAAAAAAAGGAGTTTCAATGCAGTTACTCTGTACGAAGACGGTGTTCCTTCCTGAAGCCATAGGTTGCCAAACACAAGGTCCAGTGCCAGGCATGCAGTACATCCCTGTTGAAATAATTATTTAAAGAACGGCCTCCAGTCAAGCTGACTATCTAAGCTGTGGCGGCTCTGCTGAGATCAGCTGCCATGTTCTGTGGCCAGGCCACGTGCGCGCTGCAGCTAGAAACGGCCAGCCGGAAACACCAGCCTTGCCACCCACGAGATGCCTGTGTGGGAGATGGCTCTGCCAATCTTCCAGGCTGTCTCCGCAAGGCTGGGCATTGCCCAGACCATCCCGCCATCCATGTGGGCCCAGTAAGAAAATGAGACTCTAATGCTTAAATATCAATCAAAGGCTTTATGTTTGGTAATGCTCAATAACAATATGTCCATACAATTAGAGGTGTTTCCCAATTAACTAACTTAGATCTATGTTGTTACCCAGGACTGCTCTCCATACCTGCGTGGTTCTCCATCCTCCTACATCTCCACTCTCTCTAGCTTCTCCTCTTCCTTTTCCTCTTCTCCTTATGCCTCCTCTTCCTCTCCTTCCTCCTCCTACCTTAGCTCATCCTACACCTTCCTTCAAGGCTGTTGGTCAGGGGTCATTCTAGAGACCCCCTGAAACAATACAATCTATTGACATTGCTTTCGGTCGCCCACCAGAATGGTGATAAGACTCTAACTCAGCAGGCAGAAGCAGGTCCACAGGTTGCAATGAGGTATTTCTCTGTGATTTCAAGGCTAGTCTGTTCTACATAGTGAGATCCTGTCTCAAAAAATTTTAAACAGAGGAAAAAACAAACAAAAATTAAGGTAACAACTAGTAAAATGTATGGCATAAGTCTAACCATATCAAAATGTAGGTTTTTCTGAAAACACCCTGAAGCCCTGTTACAGCATATAAAGAAACAAGCTGGTACTGACTTAGAAGTTTCTTACTGGCTAGCTTTCACAGAACTGGAAGGAGCTATGTTGGTTGCTAGGGGAGAAAAATCATCAGCAGTCTTACCCAGCTGTGAACTCCTTGTGTGACAGTAACGACCAGTGGAGAAGTCTATGGGCACAAAAGTGCCATGAATCTTAAGGGAGTAACCAATTGCATTCTGGTTAGAAATAAGGCTCACCTCACAGGAGGAAGCCACGTTGGGTACAGTATATGAAATCTGGCCAAGGATCCATGGCTGGAAAGTTCATGGTCCCCAGGAAGAAACCTTCTACTATTATTTTGCTGAATGGACATAGTATCAAATTGCCACTAAGCACTTATCTCTGTTCCCATAGACTAGTGCAGCCCTCAGTCCCCATCAGTGGCGCCTGCTTTGCAGCGACAGTGTTAATTCAGAGACTCACACCTGTTCGGAGTGCAGAGAACAATGTTTGTGCAGTGCCACCCATAAATAGTATGTTGAGAATCTGTAAGGCTCAGGAGACAATTGTGGAAGAAGAGGCAGAACTATTATGTTAAATAAAAAGCTTTCATGGTGGCATTTAAAGACTTCTAAAAAGAAAAAAGAATATTTAGTCTGCATCAACAGGCATTGTTTTAGATATTGTCATAAATACTTTTAAATGTATAGCATGCCCCCCCATGCTAAAAGATCATTTACATAAATTCTACCATATTTGAAATAATGTCTCTCAAGTATTGGATACCCTCTACTTGCTAATAATCATATCTTTAAAGACAGTTATGATGATATACACCTGAAAGCCCAGTTTACAGAAACATAAAAATCACAAGTTTGAGGGCAGCCTGGGCTACATGATGAGTTCCAGATCAGCCTGAGACAACAAGGAAAAAAAAATAGAAATTGCAACTTTATTTACACTATTGCATTATTTCATAGCTCAAGTCTTTCAGCTGAAAACTGACAAGTTAATAATAGTTTCTAAAGTTCTACACAGACAGCATTTACCTTTGACGGGCTTAACCACATGAGTTTTCACACAATAGTTTAAAGATTCACCTGGAGAATCATTCGATTCCACAAGTTTTCAATAATAAATTTGACATGTGAAGACTCCTTTTCTTTCCTATTTGTCAGAGAAAATCAGTGTAGTAATATTCACATTTTAACTTACAACTCTTAAATATTGACAAGAACCAGCTTATATTAGAATCCTTAGTTCTCTGAGCGAAAACCTTACTTCCGGCTGGAGCTTTACTCGGTGGCATCGGCTGTGGGTGGTTTCTATAGGTGCTTACGTACGTGTAGGTGGTAATGGTTCTCACTTGCTGGGCAGCTGTGAGAGGCCAGGTATCACACTACATCCTTACATACATCTCCTTCCATAATGTTCACAACAGTGGCAGGTGTGAGCGGCAGGTACTTTACCCCCACTCAGTAGATGGTGCCGGGTCTCAGAGAGTGTCAAGACAAGGCTCAAATTTCACTAGTTGGACCGTGCCTTAGCTAGGATTTGAACCTATATCCTAGAGCTCAGATCCCTGCTGCTCATCATCAGAGAACTGTGTGCATGCCAACAGCAAGACCCCAGCCCCACAGTGAGGGATGGAAACTGAAAACCGCACGGTCAGTCATTAGCTACAAGGGATTCCATGCTCTGCCAAGTCCTTTAGTGAATTTTATCACTCTGATATTTAGTTTACATTTATTTATACATTTATAATAATATATACAATAATATATTTTAATGTGTTGTAATAATATATACTAACATATAATTTAAATATATCAATATATGTATAGTATATTTATAGAAGCTTATAAATAAATCATTTATTTATTTATGTGGGTGGGACAGGTGAGACAATGTCTCAGGTAGCCCAGTGTGGCCTCAGCTATCCTTAAATACTCTTTATCATCATGGATGATCTTGATCTTGATTCTACTGCCTCCACTCCCTTGCTCACCATGCTTCTTGGCTCTGACTTTTGTTTGCTTGTTTGGTTTTTTTAACTTTTTAAAAAAATAATTTGTTGATTGATTTATTTCATATCCACAGTTTTCCCTCCTTCCACTCTTCCCAGGCTATCCCCACCACCTGCTCCCCCACCCCCAATCTACTCCTGATCTGTTTCTCTTCAGGAAAGAGTGGGTCTCCCATGGGTATCAAATGACCATGACACATGGCACTTCCTTTCCTATTAAGGATATAGGAAGCAACCCATTAGGAGAAAAGTGTCCCAAAGGCAAGCAGCAGAGTCAGAGGCAGCCCCTGCTCCCGTTGTTAGGAGTCCCACAGAAGACCAAGCTACACAACTGTAACATATATGCAGAGGGCCTAGGTCAGTCCCAGGAAGTCTCCCTGGTTGTTGTTGGTTCAGTCTCTGTGAGCCCCAGATTGGTTGATTCTGTGGGCTTTCTTGTGGTGACCTTGACTCCCCTAGTTCCAACAATCGTTCCTCCCCTTCTTCTCTCAGCTCCTCCTAAATGTTTGGCTGTGTGTCTCTGCTTCTTTTTCCATCAGTTGCTGGATGAAGCCTCTCTGATAACAATTGGGTTAGGGACCAATCTATGAATATAGCAGAATATTATAAGGAATCATTTCACTGATTTTTTTTCCAGTTGTATTTGGTTCCATCCCAGGGCTATGGGCCATCCAGCCTGTTTCTGGCCCTCCAGGCAGTGTCAGAAGAGGGCTCCCTTTCATGGCATGGGTTTCAAGTTGGACCAGTCATTGGTTGGCCACCGCATTGCAACTAGGTTTCTAGTTTGTCCCAGAGATGTGCCTCAATTCCAGTTGTCTCTGCCAGTACTCTCTCCCTTTGTCCTTGCCCAACCTGATCCTTCGTGCTCCCATGCCTACCCACCATGCAGATCCGTCACCCTGTTTACTTAAAACGTTGAGCCCTCCCTGTTACTTAGTTTATATTGGTCTGTACTGCAACATAGTTATCCTTTACTTTAGGTTTACACTCCCACTAGCAGTGGAGGCGTGTTCCCCTTGCTCCCCATCCCCAACAGCATGAGCTGTCACTTGTGTTTTTGATCTTAGCCATTCTGACGGGTGTAAAATAAAATCTCAGAGTTGTTTTGATTTGCATTTCCCTGATGACATTGAACTTTTTTTTTTTTTTTTTTTTTTTTTTTTGGTTTTTCGAGACAGGGTTTCTCTGTGTAGCCCTGGCTGTCCTGGAAACTCACTCTGTAGACCAGGCTGGCCTCGAACTCAGAAATCTGCCTGCCTCTGCCTCCCTGAACATTTCTTTAAGTGTTGTTCAGCCACTTTAGATTTGTCAGTTGAGAATTCTGTTTAGATCTGTACCCCATTTTTAACTGGATCATTTGGTTTGTTAATGTCTGGTTCTTTATATGTTTTGGCTATCAGTCCTTTTCAGATGTGGGATTGGTGAAGATCTTTTCCCAATCTGTTGGCTGCCATTTTGTCCTTTGACAGTGTCCTTCGCTTTACATAAGCTTTTCAGTTTCATGATGTCCCATTTATTAATTGTCGATCTTAGTGCCTGTGCTATTGGTGTTCTGTTCAGGAAATTGTCTCCTGTACCAATGCACTCAAGGCTATTCCTCACTTTCTCTTCCATCAGGTTCAGTGTATCTTGTTTTATGTTGAGGTCTTCGAGCCATCCATTTGAGTTTTGTGCAGGATGATAGATACAGATCTATTTGCATTCTTCTACATGCAGACATCCAGTTATACTAGCACTGTTTATTGAAGATGCTTTCTTTTTTTTTTCCATATTGTATTTCTGGTTTCTTTATTAATCAAATATTAGGTGTCCATAGATGTATGGATTTACATCTGGGTCTTCAATTTGATTTCATTGATCAACTTGTCTGTTTTTATGCCAATACTGTGTGGTTTTCATTACTGCTCTGTAGTACAGCTTGAAATTAGGGATGATGATACCTCTGGAAATTCATTCATTGCATTCCTTGTATAGAATTGTTAGTTATCGTAGGTTTTTTATTTTTTCATATGAATTTGAGTATTGTTTTTTCAAGGTCTGTTAAAGTCTGTATTGGGATTTTGATGGGGATTGCATTGAATCTGTAAATCACTTTTGGTAAGATGTCTATTTTCACTATGTTAATCCTACTGATCCATGAACACTGGAGATCTGTCCGTCTTCTGATATCTTCTTTAATTTTTTTCTTCAAAGACTTGGGGTTCTTGTCATAGAGGTTTTTCACTTGCTTGGTTACAATCACACCAAGATATTTTATATTATTTATGGCTATCATGAAGGGTGTTGTTTCCCTGATTTCTTTCTTAGCCCATTTATTGTTTGTACAAAGGAGGGCTACTGATTTTTTTTTTTTTAGTTAATTCTGTATCCAGCCATTTCACTGAAGGTTGTTTATCAAGTGTAGGAGTTCCCTACTGCAATTTTTGGGGTGATATATATATATATATATATATATATATATATATATATATTCTGCAAATAGTGATTCTTTGACTTCTTCCTTTCAAATTTGTATCCCCTTGATCTCCTTTAGTTGTCTTATTTCTCCAGCTAAAACATTAAGTACTATACTGAATAGGTAAGGAGAGAGTAGAAAATCTTGTCCTGATTTTAGTAGAATTGCTTTACGTTTCTCTCTTTAATTTGATGTTGGTTACCCCCTTGCTGTATATTTCATTTATCATATTTAGGTATGTGCCTTGTATTCCTGATCTCTCCAAGACATTTTTCACATAGGATGAGTTGATTTTTGTCAAAGGCTTTTTTAAAAAGCATTTTATGAGATGATCATGTGGGTTTTTTTCTTTCAATTTGCTTATATAGTGAATTACACTGACAGATTTTTATATGCTGAACCATCCCTGCATCTCTGGGATGAAGCCTACTTGATCATGGTGAATGAACTTTCTGATGTGTTCTTGAATTTGGTTTGTATTTTATTAAGTATTTTTGTATCAATTTTACCAGGGAAATTGGTGTGAAATTTCCTTTCTTTGTTGAGTCTTTACATGGTTTGGGTATCAGGATGACTGTGACCTTATAAAATGAATTTGGCAGTATTCCTTCTGTTTCTTTTGTGTGTGTGTGTGTGTGTGTGTGTGTGTGTGTGTGTGTGTGTGTGTGAAATAATTTGAGGAGTATTGGTATTAGCTTTTCTTTGAAAATCTGGTATAATTCTGAGCTAAAACAGTCAGACCCTGGGGTGTTTTTTATCTTTGTTGTTGTGAGACTTTTAATGATTGCTTCTTTCTTTCTTTCTTTCTTTCTTTCTTTCTTTCTTTCTTTCTTTCTTCCTTCCTTCCTTTCTTTTCTCTCTCTCTCTCTCTCTCTCTCTCTCTCTCTCTCTCTCTCTTTCTTAGGTGTTATGGGTCTATTTAAATTGTTTATCTGATCTTGATTTAACATTGGAAAATTGTTCATTTCATTTAAAATTTCCAGTTTAGTGGAGTACAGGTATTTGAGGTAAGACCTAATGATTTTTTGTATTTCCTTAAGGTCTACTGTCATGGCCCCCTTCTTGTTTCTGATTTTGTTAATTTGGATATTCATTCTCTCTCTCTCTCTCTCTCTCTCTCTCTCTCTCTCTCTCTCTCGCTCTCTCTTTCTGCCTTTTAGTTAGTTTGGATAAGAATTTGTCTATTTTCCTAATTTTCTCAATGAACAAATTTTTTGTTTCATTGATTCTTTGTATTGTTCTCTTTGTTTCTATTTTACCGATTTCAGCCCTGAGTTGGATTATTTCTTGCCATCTACTCCTCTTGGGTGTGTTGAGATTTGCTGTGTGACCAAGTATATGGTCAATTTTGGAAAATGTTCTATGGGGTGCTGAGAAGATATATTCTTTGTGTTTGGGTGAAATGTTCTGTAGACATCTGTTACATCCATTTGAGTAATTCATAATGTCTGTTAGTTCCATTATTTTTCTGTTTAGTATATGTCTGAATGACTTGTCCATTGGTGAGACTGTGCATTGAAGTCTCCCACTATTAATGTGAGTGTCCAACATGTGATTTAAGCTTTAGTAAGGTTTCTTTCTAGTATAGGTCCCCTTGCATTTGGAGTGAAGCTGAGACTCTATCTTTGTGGATCTTTCCTTTGATGAGAGTGAAGTGTCTTTCTCCATCTGTTTTAATTAATTTTGGTTGGACACGTCTGTTTTCTTAGATATCAGAATGGCTATACCAACTTGGTTCTTGGGTCCATTTGCTTGGAAAATCTTTTTCCAACCCTTTACTCTGAGATAATGTCTATCTTTGATGTTGAGGTGTGTTTCATGTATGCAGTAGAATGATGGCTCCTGTTTTCTTATTCATTCTGTTAGCCTGTGTCTTTTTATTGGAGAATTGAGTCCATTGATGTTGAGAGATATTAATGACAAGTGGTTGTTAATTCCATTTATTTTGATGTTGTTGGTAGTGGCAGTGGCGCACGTGTGTGTGTGTGTGTGTGTGTGTGTGTGTGTGTGTATGTATGTATGTATGTATGTATGTTTGTATGTTTTCCTTATTTTGGTTTTGCTGGTCTGGAGTTACTTATTTTCTGTGTTTTCTTATGTGTATTTAACCTCCTTGTTTTGGAGTTTTCCTTCTGGTATCTTCTGTAGGGCTGGATTTGTAGATAGATATTATTTAAATTTGGTTTTGTTGCAAAGTATCTTATTTTTTCCATCTATGGTGATTGAAAGTTTTGCTGAGTATAGTAGTCTAGGCTGAAATGTGTGGTCTCTTAGAGTCTATAAGACATCTGTCCAGGCTCTCCTAACTTTAGAATCTCTTTTGAGAAGTCACATGTAATTGTAATAGGCCTGACTTTATATGCCACTTGGCTTTTACCCCTCACAGTTTTTAATATTTCTTTGTTGTGTAGATTTTGTGTTTTGATTATTATGTAGAGAGGATTTCTTTTCTGTTCCAATCTATTTGGTGTCCTATAAGCTTCTTGTACATTTATTGGCACCTCTTTCTTTTAGGTTAGGGGACTTTTCTTCTGTGATTTTGTTGAAAATATTTTCTGGGCTTTTGAGCTCAGAATCTTTATTTCTATTATTTTTAGGTTTGCACTTTTCATAGTGTCCCAGATTTCCAGGATGTTTTGTGTCAGGAGCTTTTTAGATTTAATGTTTTCTCTATTATCGTGTGTATTGATTTCTTCTATTGTATCTTCTATGTCTGAGATTTTTTTCCATCTCTTGAATTCTGTTTTTGATGCTTGTGTCTCTGGTTCCTCTTTGCTTATCTAGATTTTTCTTCTCCAGGATTTTCTAGTTTGTGTTTTCTTTATTGTTTCAATTTCCATTTTCAGGTCTTAAACAGTTTTATTAATTTCCTTCACCTATTTGTGTTTTTCTGGATTTCTTTAAGAGATTTATTTATTTCCTCTTTAAGGGTCTTGTCATTTTCATAAGATTGAATTTAAGTCATTTTCTAGTGCTTTAGCTGTGTTGGAATATACAGGGCTTGCTGTAGTAGGATAGCTGGACTCTGGTTGTGTCATATTTCCCTGCCTGTTGATTGTGTTCTTATGCTGGCCTCTAGTCATTCGAGTTTTGGGATTATTATAGGTTTAAATACTGATTTCTGACTTTATCTTTTGTAGATGGATATTTTTGGATGCTTTTCCTATTGCTTTCTGTTTCCTCTCTAGTCTTCTGGCCTGAGTGGCCGGGGGTTCTGGTGACCAGTGAGACTTCTGGTCCAGTAGGATATCTCTGCTGGGATTTTTACAGCCTGAATAGTATCTGGGTTTTTAGGTGTCAACATTGCCTTTGGTGTCCCAAGTACCTTCGTGGCCTCTGGGGTTCTGAGTACATGTTTGTTCTCTGGAATTTCTATTATGCCATGGCTGTCAGTAAATTAGAAGTCTTCTGGTAAAGTTGTAAGCCAAAATATGGTGCCTGAGGGAGGGGGTACTGTTGGGGGCTGCTGGGTATGTTTTTAAAAGTTTAAGAGGGCAGTGGGTGGTGTCTTAGCTGAGGACCCAGGTATTGGCCTGGCCTTTGATAAAGCAGAAGTCTTCTATTGGATTTGTGGGCCAGAATAGCCCTGTTTTGAATTTTTAATGTCATTAAGAATCCAGAAGAATTGGCCAGCTTTTCTATCTGCTGTAAACCATCCAGGAGGTATATGACCCTTACATTAGAGGAATTCTCAAAACCTCATTTATGTGATTAAATTGCAATCACACCCAGCATACATGTGCAAGAACTAAGGTAATAAGAGAAGGGAATTAATTACAGTAATAATGATGATAATAATGTAATTATTAAATATGAGGGTAGTAATGTTGGAATTGGAAGTTGAAGAAGTGAAAATTAAATTTCTCTTCTCAATTAAGAAGCAATATATTTATATTACCTTAAAATATTAGAGAAAATTTCATTTCAGTGAGCTTTCTTTCCCCTTGGCAAATTACTCATCAAAACTTGTTCAAGATTTCACAGATGATAACTTATTTTTTGCCAATCACAAAAGAGGAGTGGTTCTGATGCTTTGATTTAATTGGGAATCTGCCAAGTACCAACACTGAAGGTCCTTGTTCCCAATTGGTTCTTGATTGATAAAGATGCCAGTGGCCAATAGTTGGGCAGAAAGCAAGAGGCAGGACTTCCAGGGTCCCCCAAGCTAGGAGACAGAAAGAGGAGAATCAAGATTCTTGGGGGAGAGATGGAACAGACTCAGAGCTACAGGGGAGATCTTCCAAAATGTAGGTAGAAAGGGAAAGTGGCCCGTGGATGGGCAGCCTGAAAGTGTTTGAGGCAGCAAGACCAATGAATGGGCTTCACAGAAGGTAACCTGGCGACTGAGCTTTTAGAGGTGTTGAGCTAGGAGTAAAGGAAAGGGTATGCCAGACATGAGAGGCTTAGAAGAGCCCAGCCATTGAGATAGTAAGGCAGGTTAAAAAGACACACACACATTGAGCTAACATGTGTGTTGTAGCCGCCCACGGCCACAAATCAACTGGATTCACCTGAAAGGGGGGCTGGGAATGAAAGGGGAAGGAGGGCGAGAAGAGATGAGGCCAAGACAAAGTTCTCTGATCAAGGCCCAAAGCTTTAATGTTCAGCTCTCAATTTAAAGGGGAAGACCCAACCCACAACCCCTCCTGGTTTCAGATGGGTGGGATAATCTATAGTCCATTCCAGGTCATGGCCGGAGATGTCTCAAGGCAAGCCCAGGGGCAGCCAAGGTGGGTAACTCCACCTAGATCCCGTCACTTGACCTTGCTGTGGCAACCAAGGTCTCTCAGTCCTGCTCATGGGGGGGAGAGTACAGTGTGTGTCTTTTATCCTCAGATCTGAGATAACTCCTGGGCAGGAGAGTACTTGCTGAGAGCTCAAAGCAGTGTAGCAAAAACTACCCCTACCCATTACAAACCACTTTAGGTTTCTTACCCCAAAATAGCTCTCTGGACCTTCAGTAGTTTGCCCTCAGGCACAATAAACTGTTGGGAAATAATTTCATAAATGAATGAATATCAAAAATTATAAAACTCTCCCATGGAGTCTTTGTGATCCAGTGTGGTGGTTTGAATATGCTTGGCCCAGAGAGTGGCACTATTAGGAGGTGTGGCCTTGTTGGAGTAGGTGTGGCCTTGTTAGAGGAAATGTGTCACTGTGGGGGTGGGCAATGACACTCTCCTCCTAACCATGTGGAAGCCAGTCTTCTCCTATTGACCTTCAGAGAAAGATACAGAATTCTCAGCTCCTTCTCCAGTACTATGCCATGTGTCCCGATATGATGATACTAGACTGACCCTCTGAATCTGTAAACTAGACCCAATTAAATATTGTCCCTTATAAGAGTTGCCTTTGTCATGGTGTCTGTTCACAGCAATAAACCCTAAGACATCCAGTATTTACTCTCCTTTTAAACAATGTACTTTTAACTATGTATATAATAAATATGTTGGGGTGAGTGAGATGGGTATGAGCATGGGTGTGTGGGTGCCCACAGAATACATTGTATTCTCTGGAGCTATCGTTACCCATAGTTGCAAGTCACTGGGCATGAGTACTGAGAATCAACTACAAGTATACACTCTTACCCGCTGAGCTATATCCAGCCCTTAAGTGATTTTTTTTTAAAAATCCGTTTTTAAATGTGTTGCCCCCAGATTTTTACCCCCTTTTTGTTTAATTTTTTATTAACTCAAAAGAAGGATACATCGCGACAACTGAAAATATTTCACGGCTAACAAAGATGTCCTATTTTTTTAAAGTCATAGATAGAAAAAAAAAATATAAAACAATCCTAAACATTTTGGTGAGAGTTTCAAATAGATAGCTCATGATAAACATGTAAGAGATTTTTATCCATAGCATGTAATCTGAAAATACTTTTCAGGTCTATACTGATCGACTCTGAATAAAAATCTTACTTTAGCTGACAAAAAAAAAATGTTCATTGGCGTTGCTCATGCATTTCAACATAAAAATGGAACGGAGTCATTGACTACAGGTAGAAATGCACAGAATGATTCAAGATGAATACACCGCTCTGAGGCTGCACATTCCCTCCACTTTTGCCTGCCAGATTGATTTCTGAATTGGGCACTCATGGATAAAAAGCAGGTGATCTGAAAATATTGTGTGTGCCTTTTAAAAGTCAGTGTCATGTAATGTCGCTCCTTTTGGCAAAATTTATGTTACATGGTATTGGACCATGGGCTGAGCTAAATGTAACATGATGTATTAAAAACCACACAGCACGATCACAATATGTGTCAGAACAATGAATTGTTATATCAGATGTCTGTTCATCTGTAAACAGAATCATCGGTAAGTCACTGTCAGAAAGATTATGTGCTTTCAATGCGTGTATCCTATTGTCTAAAATGTGTGCCCTTCAGCCCCTGCACCCTGCAACCTGTGGCCACTTGAATGGCATGTTCAGTATGTTTGCACAGTGGGGAGCACAGCATATTACAAAAGCCAAAGTTGAAAGTATGTTGGTTTCATCGGTATCTTTACAGAGGAGAAGCAAGGCCATGGGCACTTGTGGCATCTGTAACAATGAAAAATCCTTTGGTGTGCAAGTGACAGAAATGTCACAGGCAGCATGGAGCCATGTGAGAATGTTTCCTGAAGGACAGTGATGAGAGAGGACTGGCTTCTGGTTTTGCTTCAACAAAACAATGATAGCAGATTGGCATTTCAGAACTTCCGTGAGTGTTTTGAGCTCTGGTTATTCCATTTATCGTCATAGAAAAAGACAGGGAAGAGGCAGTTCCTCCCCTTATCAAGAAATGCAAAGTATAAAGTATTTCCAACAGCCAACTGTGGTGCTCTGACCACCCAGAATTGTGTATCTGAGCCCCTTCAGCTGTACATTAAGTTGACGAAAGCAGGTCGGACCATGGAGGTAAGCAAGGAGAAACTATTGGTAACAGATGTTGAGTGAGGCAGTTACAAGTGCCTGATACAGACATGAGTGGCTATTGAAAAATAAAGCAAGGTGGGAAGATTGCTCAGTGGTTAGATTATTTCCTGTGATAGCTGGAGAAGTTTGGATCCCCAGAACCCATGTAAACGCTGGATGGGTGTAGCAGCCCACTTGCAATCCCAGCTTTTAGTGATGTGTATCCTCCGGGCAAACTGCTCAACTATCTAAAGCAGAGAGCTCTGGGTTCAACTGAGAGACCTGGGCTCATGAACTTAGTGGAGATCAGTTGAAGATGACTCCTGATGTCTTCTTGAAACCACCGCAATCATGTCGCACTCACCCACACCAACACACATGCAAACTCTCTCTTTCTCTGTCTCTGTCTCTGTCTCTGTCTCTGTCTCTGTCTCTGTCTCTGTCTCTCTCTCTCTCTCTCTCTCACACACACACACCACCACCACACATACACCACACACACACACACACACACACATACATACACACACACACACACACCACACACACACTATAGCACACAGAAGAAGACAGAAGAACAAAAGGCAAACATGGGGATGATAATAAATACATATGAGAAAACTGATATCTACTTCTGTCTGACACAGCACACCAACTAGAATTCTGGATGGAATGTAAAACAGATGTAAAGGATGAGATATGAACGCAGACTAAAGCATAGAATAGCATCTTCAAGACCCAAGCTCCTAAGTAAACTTCATAAGTAGGACACAAGAGACAGAGACCATAAATGAGAAAGTCAACTATTAAAAAAATTCTAAGTTGAAAATCAAAATCGTCTTCACCAACATACCCTGAGTCAGGAGCAAAAAGGCAAGGCACAGAGCTGAGTTATTTCTAGCTTTCTGGATGTTAAGAGTAGTCCTTCTAGGAACATTCCTGGCCTTTTTTTTTTTTTTTTTTTTTTTTTTTTTTTTTTTTTTTTTTTTTTTTTATGTCCTCTCATCCCCTGGTAGTTTTTTGAATGTATGTAGACATACACACATATTGAGTGAGTGCAGATATGTGAGAAGCCACAGCAACTGTGTAGATGTTGGAGAACAACTCTCTGCAGTTGACTCTCACTTTCCGTTAGTTGAGGCAGAGTCTCTCCTGTATCTGTCACTGTGCTTCACATTCCAGAGTTGTTTAGCCTGCAGTATGGGTGATTCTCTCTCCCCCTTGTCATAGGAGTGCTGAGATTATAAATGGGCAGCATCACAGACGGCTTCTATGTCTGCTTCTAGGACTGAACTCACATGGTCAAGCTTGGGTGCTTAATACTTTTATCCCCTGAGCCTGCTCCACAGCCCTACTGTGGGCGTCATTACTAGATAGTTGGAGATGAATTTGTAATTCATGGATGTTGCATATATTTGACTTCAGTAGACATTATCAAACAACTCCTCAAAGTGGTTGTGGAAAGGAACACTGGATTCTACATAATTTGTATATCTAACAAAGGATGCATACCAATAATATGTAAGTTGTGGAAAGGAGCACTGGATTCTACATAATTTGTATATCTAACAAAGGATGCATACCAATAATATGTAAGAAACTCTGACCGTCAATGAGAAAGGGAGAATAGAAAAATGAACAAAAGGTATGAACAACTAATTTTCAAAAGAGGATACTGAGACAGTTAGGATACAGATAATGATGCGCTTAGCCTAGTCCAGCATCCAGGAAATGCAACTTAAAACCAAAACAAAAGACTACCAGAACAGCTAGATGAAGATGGCAGACAATAGGAAGTGTTAGTGGAATTGTAGGACCATTAGAACTCTTGTCTTCCTGCTAATAAGAATGTAATTGGCCCAATTGGAATGCAATTGACTATATGAATATAGCCTGAAGAACTGTTTGGCAGGGTCTGTTGAAGCGGACATGTATGGCATAGCCTGTGACCCACACACTCGTCTCCCAAGTGTCCAGAACAAAATGCCTTCATCTTGTCATCAAAATGTCTACAGTCATGTTGATGCGAGCACTATGCATAATATAGCCTGAAGTCAGAGATGCTCCAAAAGCCAGCAGTGAACTGAGTCATGATATACTCATGCACTTTAATTCTGCACAGCAATAGAAAAGGAAGAAAGAGCAACACATAGATAACACTTAGATGTGTCTCCCGTAATGTGGAGTGCCGATAGCAAGACGCAAAGGTCACCTCCTGCGTGGCTGCATGTGGTGGTTTGAATGAGAAAGGCCACGTAGGTTCGTATATTTGAGTGTAATGTTTGGGTCCTAATTGGTGGCCTATTTAGAAAGGATTGAGAGGCGTGGGCTTGTTGGAGAAGATGTGTCACAGGGTGTGGGATTTGAAGTTTTCAAAAGCCCACTCTGGGCTCGGTCTCACTCTCTTTGCCTGCTGCGTGTGGATGAGGTTGTAAGCTTGAAGCTACTGTCCCAGCACCACGCCTGCTTGCCTGCTGCCACGTTTCCCACAATAGTGGAAATGGACTTACTCAAACCGTAAGCAAGCCCTCAATTAAACGCTTTCTTTTATAAGTTGCCTTGGTTATGGTACTTCTTGACAGGAGTAGAACAGTAACAGAGACACTGAATTTCCATAGAACTTAAAAACAGGGAAACTAGTCTGTGGTCTAGGTTGCAAAGTCAAGACCTTCCCATTTGAGATTGCAACTTCCATTCTTCCTAAAGAAGAGAAATTATTGATTTTTAGCAGTATGTGGACCAGGCACAATATTCACGACAATTTCAATAAAGTTGTATACATTTGTTGGGCTGTAAATCTTAGAGCAGTGATTCCCACCCTTCAGTACAGTTAGTTCTCTATGTTGTGCTGACCCTCAGCCACAGAATTATTTTTGTTGCCACTTCATAACTGTAGTCTTGCTACGATCATGAACTGTAATGCAAATATCTGTTTTTCAATACCAGTGATCACAATCTCTATTGTGATTAATAATTGTGATTGATGTTTATCATTAATGTTTATTATCAATAACCTGTGGAATTGCTGCTGTGTGGTAAGAACTATGCTTCACATTAATTTCCTCTGCCCTTTAGAATATATCTCCAAGCCGGGCGTGGTGGTGCAAGCATTTTTTTTTTTTTGGTTTTTCGAGACAGGGTTTCTCTGTGTAGTCCTGGCTGTCCTGGAACTCACTCTGTAGACCAGGCTGGTGGTGCAAGCTTTTAATCCCAGCACTTGGGAGGCAGAGACAGGCAGATTTCTGAGTTTGAGGCCAGCCTGGTCTACAGAGTGAGTTCCAGGACAGCCAGGGCTACACAGAGAAACCCTGTCTCAAAAAACAAAACAAATAAAAAACAAAAAACAAAAAACAAAACAAATAGAATATATCTCCACGTGTCTTTGTTATCACCAGTGGTCAGAACCAGGTATAGAACAGACCCTTGACATTCATTGAAAGCATTTGGAGGGGAGGCTTTTATTTGGCTATGTCGAGTATTGAGGTTTAGGGTCAGATTTGAACTGTGTGAGAACCAGAGCCCTGCTCCTATGCCTACACTGAAGAGAGTCGTATGAACTTTGGCCTAAGGAAAACTAGCAGGACATGAGGGTCATCTCAAGAAACAGCCAACATTATTTTTGCAATCATTTTGAGTCATCTCCAGTAGAGACATGGCTGAAGGGCTTTAGGTGAGCTTTTTCCATGGATTCCTCTTGGTGGGGGGGACTGAGAAAATGTACACAAAATGAGAACCATTTTAAAAAATCTAATTGTGAAAGTTAACTTCTCTTACTTCTGCCAAACACTCTTAGTCATAATGGAGTCAACATGTCCATATTTATGGGGTGAAGGTTACACAGGGGTATAAATACCAGGAGGCAAGAATCCTTGTCCATCCTTCAGGCTGTCTGCTTGTACCCCCACTCCCACCATTTTAGCTATTCTGGTCAAAGACCAGCACCTCAGGGCTGCATAGACAAAGCTGTGTGATATTAAGCTGTCATCATGTCAGCCTGGTTATTGAGTGTCTCCCGTGTGCTAGAAGCTCTCTGGTCAGTCGTGACCTATAGACATAAAATTTACAAGGTTTATGGGTAATTCTGGCCTCTTCTGCACATTTCTTTCCTCCCCCATCTTTTTCTTTGCTGTCTGTCCGTCTGTCTGTCTGTTTGTCTGTCCATCCGTCCATCCGTCTGTCTGCCTATGTGGTATATGTATACATATTTGTGCAAGTATGTATGGGAGCACTCTTCTGTGTAGGCACATATAGATGCCAAAAGTTGACTCTGGGTTTCTTCCTCTATGGCTTTCCATATTATTCTTGAGATGGTGTCTCTTACTGAGCCTAGAGTTTGATGTTTTGGCCTGGCTGGCTGGCTGGCTATCCAGTTTTGGGGATCCTCCAATCTGTACCGTCTCCCCCCTCCCTGCACTGGAGTTACAAGAACACACTGCTGTGCTTGGTTTTCCCATGGGTTCTGGGGATCTGAGCTCAGGTGCTGACACTCTCAGAACATCACTTTGTCCTCTGAGCTGTCTCTGTAGCTGTCTGTCAGAGCAAGGCAGAGAGGAAGATGAGTGTATATGAGGGTATTTCAGGTTGTCATTGTCATCATCTTGCTGGAGTGAACAGTCTCTGTGACATATAGTTAAATGGAAACCGAACAGCTCTTCAAAGCAACTTATGTATTTATGGAAGAAATGTATATTGCCAGGCATAATGGCCCTTGCTTATAACTCATCTACTCAGGAGGCCGAGGCAGGAGGATAGTATATTCAAGGACAAGCTGGGCAATGTAGTTATACCTTGTCAAAAAGAAAGGAAAAAGAAGTAAAGGAGAAAGGCCTAAAACATTGTGCCTACTATGTGCCAGGCATGGCGACATGTTGGGATACAATGGTGAATAAGTTAACCATGGTCTTCATCAGATGAAATGATCAAACTCTAACTCAGTCCGATCTCACTGACATTGATCACACTCACAGCTCTATGTGCATGTCCTTCTGTGAGCACACTTCCTAACTTAGGACCTCTTCCCCAGATGTCTTATTCAACAAGCATTTTATATGTGGCCTAGTAAACACCATCACTCACTTAAGCTCCGTGAAAACCTTATAAGGCTGGCATTAGTACCATCTTTTATATTTTACAGATAAAGACACTAGCCAAGAGATGGTTAAGTAACTTGTTCAGTGTTGCAGTTAGTGAAAAGAGGAGTTGGGACTTGACCTAGGTTGGTCTGGCTCCCGAACACATATCCTTAACTAAGACTAGGAGCTCACAAAATTGGGACAAGGCCATCTAATTCCCTACTGCTGCCACACTCCACATTGCTGCCTTACAGCCACCCAAATGTGATGTAGAATACACAGACAGATAAATACGAACTGTCCCGGACGGCCTGGGACTGGATACATGAAGCAGCAGCAGCAACAATGGTTTTTTGGCTGCTGAATTAATTACATACATTAGTTAGTGGTTTCCAGTTAAAGCACAGACAAGAACTAAAACAAAGAGATAAGGGGCAAAGACAGATCCAAAGTTGAAAGAGTAGGTCTCTCTCCCTCTCCCTCTCCCTCCCCCTCCCCCTCCCCCTCCCCCTCCCCCCCTCTCCCCTCCCCTCTCTCCCCTCTCCCCCTCCCCCTTCCCCTCCCCCTCCCCCTCCCCTCCCTCTCCCTCTCCCTCTCCCCCTCCCCCTCCCCCTGCCCCCTCCCCTCTCCTCTCTCTCTCTCTCTCTCTCTCTCTCTCTCTCTCTCTCTCTCTCTCTCTCTCTCTCTCTGTGTGTAAAAGAAATTCCTGCCAACTAGCACAAACCTGAGCTTGGAATGTCTGAAATTTGGGCAAAAAGGAAAATGTTGTGAGTCAAATGATTTTACTTGTGGTGGCTAAAATGGCCTGGGTGGGGCATCTCTGGGATGTGCTTTGCAGTTTCTATTACCTTCACAGTATTTTGCGTTGGTGACTCAGCTGCTGCATGTTTGTCCCCTCCTCTGTATTTCACAGCTCTGCTCTGTCACTTGGGATTGTAGTTCAGTGTGCCAGCCAGCTAGAGAAATGTATTTATTGAATTTAGCACCTGCTGTGTCCATCACACAGATGGAGGTTTAAGAGAAAGGTTTATGAAAGACAAGATTCTTGCCTCTAAACATGCTTCTAGTGTAGCTAAAGGGGTGGGCACAGCCCTTGGAAAGAACTCAAACCAAACTGTTTTCAAACACATATACACATAATACAAATTACCAATGTATCCCTGGAGGACTGCACAGGCAGGGGTCAGTCAGCACTGGAAGTCTTTCCATGGAGCTAGGTATCGATACTGGATTTACACCAGGGGTTCTGTACTGACAGGACTAAAGGATGCTCCAGAGCCAGCCATGAAGATGAACTGAACTAAGGGTCAGGAAAGGTAAAGACCATCAGCTGAAGGACAGAACCAAGAAATGAGGGCAGCAGGGAGGGCCATGCCTCAGTTCCTCGGGGGTTATAGGGGTGCTTCAACAGGAAGAGCACAGTGCAGGGGACCTTGTTTTATGCGAATTGGATCTTGGAAAATATAGTGGAGCCAAAAGTTGTCCAGGGTCTGCTGTCTTTAGGCCCTGTGCTGGATGCTTTCCTCTACATACACAGCTGTGACTTAAGGTGGGCATTGTTTCCTATGGGTCTTCAGGGAGGTTGAGTGCCGGGGTCCTGTGTTCCCTAAAGCATAAAACTCCACGTGTGAGATAGGTTGCTTGACTTGTACACCCACACCTTTGTGCACCCCACACACTTTTTTTTTTTTAAAATGTTAAATATTTAAGATATACCAGTGGTAGTGATTATTTGGTGTGTCATACAAAAACGATCTTCGGTAACCACACCTTTCCTCTCAAATGATTGAGTTCATTACGCGTGTAGCCGGAAAAAGGAAAAAAAAAAAAAAAAAGAGATGAACAAATAAATATCAGGGAGCAAATAGATGACATCATTGACCCAGGTTCTTACAACACCCTGCACAAAGGACCGGAGAAGGCCTACCGTAGTTCCCCAGTGAGAGATTCCCAGTGTGCTCTCTCTGTGGATGGGATTCTGCCATTTTGTTGCCAGGGTAGGCATATTTTTACACAACTTAAGAAAACAAAAACCAAACGTTTATTTTGTACGCCTCTGTGCATGTTTGCAAGCCACAGAGAACTTGTGGAGGTCAAAGGACAACTTGCAAGAGTTGGTTCTTACACTCTACCACTTTGAGTCCTGCACATTGGACTCAGGCCATCAGGCTTGGAGGAAATGGCTGTTCCCCTCTACGCCAAGTAGGTGCAATGCTGTACTGTTCTCTCCCTGTCACAGGGTTTAGGGAGCCAGTATGTCTCAGGACAGGGAGCCTTGCTGCACACTTGAAACAAACTTGCTAAAATGCACGATAGGAGAAACCTTTTTATCCCCAGAGTCCTCTCGCCACAAACTCAAACATCACATGACAGTTTACATAAGTAACACTCTACAAACATTTTGGGGGGGGAGGGGGAGGGACTCTGTTGGAGGAACGAGAAGGGGGGAGATTGATTGGGATGTGAAAAAATTAAATTAAAATAAAGATTTCTTTTGACTGCCTGCATTATGGTACTTTATTTCAGCAAACACAGATCTCTTTCTCCATTTGACAACAGATAGTGAAAACCAAAATTATCCTCGTTAACAGTTTCTAGGTCACACTGTCCATTAAGCAGCTAATCCTGCCCACTTTCTCAGGAACAGAAAGTTTCTTAACTCAGGCTATGGAGCTGAAAAAAAATAAAAGTGCAGCTTGTGTATAAATCCTGTCCAAGGGAAAAACAGCTGGTAGGGGACTTTGGGAGTCTTCAGTTTTAGGTATCAGCTGCCTAGACTGCAATGATTCCAAGTAAGAGTTGGGAAGCGTGGCGGGGGGCGGGCTCGCCGGTTGCGCATGCGCACATTCTCAGCACCACGCCCACTCCAACGCCCCTTCTGCGCCGGCGCGCCGCGCTGTCCCGCCTCTCCTTCCTGCGGCGCCTTGGGGACCATGGCCGATCCTCGAGTGAGGCAGATCAAGATCAAGACGGGAGTGGTGAAGCGGTAAGGAACGGCCGGCGGCTCCGCGGCTTACGTCTGTTCTTCTCTCCGCACTGCGGGGGGGAAGCCGGGCGGAGCGTAGGCCCGATGCGGGCGCGGCTTCCAGGCCTCGGCGGGCGGGATGCGAGAGGCCGCACACGCCCGGGCTGGCGCTGGCGGGGAGCCGCCCTCGGCACTGGCCAGGCCGCCCTCGGTGTGGGGCTGGGGGCGATCTCGGCGCTGGCCTGGCCACCCTCCGAGTGGGGCTCGGAGCCGTCCTTCGCGCCCGCGGCCCGGGAGGAGGAGGGCGGCCTGTGCCTGGTTGGCCTCGGCCTGTGCGCGCCGGGCGTCGGCTCGCTGAACTTTGCAGTAGGGAGGCGGAGTCCACCCTAGCCTGGCCTCTGGTGTACTGGACAGCGCTCCAGTTTAAGGGACGTTGAGATCACGGGCCTCACCCAGAAAACACAGTGGTGGGGCCCTGTCCTCTGGACATGGCTCACTTCCAGACTTTGGGAACTGGGGCGTGAACTTGAGCACCTCTGCAAACTTCTCCAAAGCTCGCCCCAGAGCTGTGGGATGCTGCTTCCCATGAGTAGGCCAGGCCAGTTTTGCAATTTGCCTTGACTCGTGACTGCTGGTACATACATCAGTGCTCATTGGAGCTAGTTTTGTTCAGACCCAAGGTGATCAAACTGAAGCATTCCAAGGGAAAAGATACACGGCCTCCTTACGAAGCAGATTATTCTGTAGTGGGAATAGCTTTTTTTTCCTGTTGGCCCATCTCCCGTTTATTGATATTCCATCAGAGGGAGGTCAACCCGGAGAAGTGAATCCCTTTTGGAGATACTGCCCCTGAGTTTTAGTACTTCGACGGTACTTTGGAAGCTTTTATTACAAAGACAGGACATACTATCAGTGGGGGGAAATGGACAGTCGGTTCTGAGTTGTGCCTGACTTCAAGACATCTTGGTTCTGCCCTCAATTTTATGTATTCTGGAACATATCAACGTTGTACCGTGCCTCTTCAACTGAATTTGGAAGATAGAGTCCAAATTCTCCCGGCATTTAGTTTTTGGAAGAAATGCCTGCTATGTTGTTTGATACAGAGTGTGTCAAGTAAATATGATACATTGTAAACATTTTGCTCAGGCACGTGTTTAATGCAGTTTTCAGAATGCGGCTGAAGTCACACTTCAGATTAGTAGCAGGGCAAGCAAATGAAACAGGGTTCCTGATGACAGCTGGGGTGCTGTGCTAGAGCAGACTCTGTGATAACAGGAGGGGACTGTGAGATCTATAACACAAAATCCAAATGAGACACGCTGTCCCTCATCCTACGGTTCTGGTCTCTTTTGCCAGACTTTTTGGCTGTGTCATTTCCTTTAGCATATTGTCTATTTTGCAGAAAAGAACTTGGATGTATAAAGTAGATATCATAAGAAATGATTTCTAATGTTTTCCTGTAGCCCAGCAATACGTGTGATAGAGAAATGTCCTTTAAGTAATTAAGAACTAACTTGTGAGACATTCATACATTCTAAGATGCCCACATAAACTCCCTGGAAGTAGATAGAGTTTTGTTTGCAGACTAATAGGACATTATCAAAGTTTACTTTTGGTATTCATATTTCAATAAGTTAATAAGTTTCATGAAACTCATAATTTAGTACAACCTCAAATTGCTTATTAAATGAGTGAATGTGTATCATACATTTCCTTCCTGGCTCTTTTGTTGCCGTCTAAGCGTGGCATTTCTTCTTCTGTACTGTAAGACAGGGACAGACACTTTTAAACTTAAAGTGTACATGTCACTTGTTGATTGCGCGCATTTTATCTTGCTGTATAATGTCTGCATCCACAAATATTACTTCCTTATTTTTTCCAGAAAACTTATTTTACTATGATTCTATCTTTTATGTTAATAGACTGTAGCGGAATTCTACATTTTTCTCTCAGCCAAAGGGGAGCATAAATGAGGCAGACATTAATTGTTGGGGAAGAATGATCATGGACCTTCTGTGTATATTTACATTTTTATAATGAAAAGAGCTTAAGGGATATGCTGTTTCTCTCTTTTCCAAATTTAGTTTCAAAGACTTCTTGTTCCATGATTGAAGAATGCTCTTTGTTTTATGAAAGGGATTCTTCTCATTGGGGTATTTTATAAAAATTGCATTATTTATTTATTTATTTGCTCTGTGTGTGGGGGGCATGCTTATGCCACAGCGCAGGTATGGAAATCAGGACAGTTTTCCTGGGCATTAGGGGTGTTTGTTTGTTTGTTTGTTTTAAAGAGTAGTTTCAAGTCCAGCTTCTATTCTCAACTGTTTTTCATGTTCTGTAAGTCTATTTCTTTTCAGAAGTCACAAGCTTTATTTTAGAAGAAATGGTAACCCCTGCTCATTCATAACCCCTGGTCAGTTAGTTTTTCCTCAAAGTTTAGAGCCACTGGAATAGTGTAGTTTTTTGTCCTAGAGTTCATTTGGATATGTTGGTCTGTGAAGTTACTCAGCTACAGCAGTTGTGATTCAGATGTCCCCAGTTGTCGAATTAGGATGGAATCTGAACAGAGATTGAGAATTAGACATATGGGAACAGGCAGTTAAATAGATGGTGGTTGGCACCAGGAAGATAATGCAGCGAGGACAAGATGGCTGTCTGCTTGTTCTGGTAAAATGGTGAAGGCAGTCTAATGTGACATAACCCAGACTGTATTTTAAATGGAAGTAAAAGCGAGTTTCAGAGTAAGTACCTTAGCTGGTGTCTTAGTTACTATTCTGTTGCTGTGACTAGATACCATGACTAAGGCACCTTCAAAAAGAAAGCTTTTAATTGGGGATTTGTTTACAGTTTCAGAGGTGAGTCCTTGACTGTCATGGTGGGAACAAGGCAGTAGTTAGGCATAGCACTGAGCAGTAGCTGAGAGCTTAAATCTTACTCTCAGGTTAGAGGCTGAGAGCACCAGAGACTGGGCCTGCTGTGTGCTTTGGACACCTCAGAGCTTACCCTCAGTGTCACACCCCCTCATACAAGCCTTCCATTTAAAACACTCCACCAAGCACTCAAATATGTGTGCCTATAGGGGTAGTTGTCATTCAAACCACTACAGGTGGAAGATAAGCACCACAGTGCCCCACCCAGAGAAATGTTACCTTATCCAATAACAGCCAGAGAAGGGGATGGATCGCTAGGAACAGGGAGAGTCCACTTATGACTGCAGGAAAGCAGTGAGGCTGGCCTGGTGTGGAGCCTCTGAGAGAGTATGCCCTCTCAGTCAAAGGGTTTCTTTTTCTTTTTATTAAATTAGGCTGTGGAAATAGACTTGCACATTAGATATGAGTAGTTACATGACATTTCTCTGAGTGATCAACTTTGCTAATATGTGACCCAGTATAAACCATTCCTATCTGGAAAATCTGAAATTCAAGATTACAGGTGTTCAACTGTTAAGGCTTTTATAAACATTCCAATATCTGAAAAACTTTCGTTTGAAACATGTTTGGTCCCAAGCATTAAGTGGTACTTGGACAACAGTGGGCATTGTTGGTAGATTTGGTCTGTATATTAGTTACTATGTGTTGCTCTGATAGTTACAGTTAATATGATTAGTTACTTAGTATTGCTATGGTAAACACCACTACCAAAATCAACTTGAGTAGGACAGGATTTATTTCAAAATCTTCCAGGTAACAACAGTTCATCATAGTGGGAAGCCAAAGCAGTAACTCGGGGAAGAACTTGAGGCAGGAACTGAAACAGAGGCCATGGCAGAGTGCTGCTCACTGGTTTGCTTCCCATGGCTTGTTCTGCTTTCATATACACCTGTCCAGAGGTGACACTGCCCTGGGCTTGGTGTTCTCATGGCTAATCATGAAAGTGCCTACAGGTCAGTCTGATGGAGGCAGTTTCTTAATTGAGTTTCCCTTTTCCTGGGTGATTCTAGTATGTCAACTTGGTAAAATCTAGTTAGCATAGACTGGCTGGCTCTTTTTAAAAGATTTAGATCTTTTTTTATTTTCTATTTTTATTTTTTGCAGATTACTAGATTTATAGGTATCTGTGATGTGTCACAGCTAATCAGGTCAACCTTGCAGGGAATGATCATGTAATATTCCCAGTTTTTGTCTCAGTGCAGATCTGTGAAATTACTATCATCTGGTGTCTGTCTATTGATACATAGGTGGTATCTATTGTCCTAATTCTCTTGGACAGGAGTTTCCTAGGATGTGGAACATTCTCTGTTAAAACTGGTGACATCTCAGGTAAACTAAGTTGATTAGTCACCTTCTCTGTACCTAGTTCCATATCTCTACTTTGTATATGTTGTAATTTATTTGGAGGCTGTTAGTGGTACACTTACATACTATCAGTCTTTATACATTGGGCCTTACTTAATTTAAAATGTGTGATATAAATACAAATCCTTGCCATAGTAGCTTTTTTCTACATTAATTATTAGAAAGTATTTTCATTAAAGTAGAGGAAAATTTGGACTTGTTGACTCTGTGTCAAGATGTGATATTTTAGCTAAACAACTTTGTCTATTCCATATTTCCAAGTAGGATTTGTGTTTACAGAATAAGTTTGTTATTAGATATGTCATAAGTTCCAGAGATTCGACAAGGAAAAATGTTTTAATCCATGTAATATAAAAAGTGGCTTACAACTTTAAAGCCAGCTTTTGGTGAAACCTGATGAACTCGGCCTCTGTTGGGTAAACTAATTGATGAAAAATACCTCTTAAGTGTATCTTTTTATAGCCATTTTACATTGGTAATAGCATGAAATCCAGTGTGAACAAAGGATGCTGTGGTATTGGAAGTCTCACTGACGCTGCCCCGTGGCTTTCCTCTGATTAAATGAAAGTGACACCAGTGGGTTAGGAGACTCGGACAGTTCACACTGCAGTTGTGCTGCTCTAGCCTTAACAGTCTCTTAACACTCTTGGTTAAATGTAGCTGACACACCATAATTACAGAGCTGCAGGCCTTGATACAGAATTTTACATCAAGACCCTGTGGGGACATTATATTGATTTTTTTCCCCCTTAATAAAGCCCTGTTCCCAAACTGTGCCATCTTCCAGAGTTTGTATATACTTAAATTCTTGGTTGTCTGTATGCATACACACATTACATAGTACATAGCAGGAACTAGAATCAAAATGTAAGTAAAATCTTTATTTAGTTTAATATATAGGAGAGTGACATAAAAGTGAAAAATATACATAAGCTCTGGCTTCTGGAGCAGGTCTCGAAGTTAATGGCAGGTGAAGTGTGGTGGCACTGAGCGAGAGGTTGAAGAACTGTGAAGATGCCTGTAAGCCTCACTAGCTCTGCCTTTCCCTTTTTGTTCTCTTGCACTTTGCTTTGAGTCAGTCAACCAGAATGGTCAGTGTGTTACTTTAAAATTTACCTTTGAACTTTAGCCTCGTTTGGAAGTTTTGTGATCAGTTCTCCAATGTCAGAGGCAGTGTCTCCATAGTCAGAGGCAGTGTCAAAGTGGAATGCAGGTGGTCAGCTCCTCACCTGTCTCCTAGCTGCTTGGCAAGCAGGAGCTATGTGACCTGCAGCCATATGTCTCTGCAATGTGGAAAGGGAAAAGCTAAGGCCACTCACGATCATGCTTTTCCCAACACAGAACATGTTCTGCAAATCGGGCTGGGATATGAAGGATCTTTTACTCTGTCTCTTGCTTGCTCAACCCCCTCCTCCATTTGTATCTGTGCTCAGGGGGGATGTATGTATAAATGTGTGTGTGTGTGTGTGTGTGTGTGTGTGTGTGTGTGTATGTGTGTGTAGAGAGAGTGTCTGTGTTTACATTGTACATGTTATTATGTATGTATAAGTGTGTGTGTGTGTGTAGAGAGAGTGTCTGTGTTTACATTGTACATGTTATTATGTATGTATAAGTGTGTGTGTGTGTGTGTGTGTATGTGTGTGTAGAGAGAGTGTCTGTGTTTACATTGTACATGTTATTATGTATGTATAAGTGTGTGTGTGTGTGTGTGGAGAGAGAGTGTCTGTGTTTACATTGTACATGTTATTTGGTAGAAATCTTGAGATTCTGTAGTAAGGTTACAAAATTATGCTAATAGAACATTTCTATAATATAGACTAGAAAATAGAATATAGATGCTTAAATGTATGACCTTTCTATTCTAGTTTGTCATTTCTAACAATACATTTATAGAATGTCATAATGCTTTGTTAGGATGTTGTTATGTACCTACAGAATTCTGATTGATTGATTGATTTGGCATTTTGTCATGAATTTGGCTGTTTCTCCGAATTTCTTACTGTCTTTGAAACATCTGGTATGGTGTTAAAACCAAATACTCAGTGAAAGCTCTTTGCTGTGAACAAATGAGTAGGATTCCTCTGTGATCCTCTGTGATCCTTTTGATCTTGATCTAATCAGTAATTGAAAAGCACTAAACAATGGTATTATTGCACAATAATTGCTCCAGTTATTTCTGCTGTGGGATTAAGCAGACAGAACCCCAGATTCCACTCACTTCATATCACATCTATGACTCTAGGAAAGTTACTTAGCTTTTGGAAGCCCTATTTTCCTTAGCTGAAAACGGGAATTGGTAGTCGTGTCTTTTTCATGTTGATAGTAAGAAAACTGAGTAAGGTAAGAATGCCAATCACCGAGCTCAGGTGCCTGATAGGTAGCTGAGGTTCAGTGTGTCTCAACTGCTGTCATTTGCATGTGTCTTGGTAAGTGCTGCTGCTGTAACAAAACAGTGTGAGATTAGGCAATTTGCAAGTGATAGAAATGTATTTTTCACAGGTTTAAGGCCCCAGAGTCTCTTTTTTGACACCAACGTGGTACCTTGAGCACTGTGACAAAAGGAGGAGGAAGGGTCCAACCTTGTGTGAAGCACTTTGTAAGACCCCTGAACAACTTCTAAAGGACTCACTTCTTAGCATCCATTGGTGACTATTTCAACAGAAAGTTAAAAGGCCACAAGTAAGCCATAGCAAGACACAGACACTGAGGAGGACTTAGGAGGAATGGCTGTGGATCCCAGGACAGAACTTAGAATTTGGTTGTTTTTTTTTAAATTGTGATAAAATCTTGGATTTTAGTTACTTTGTCAATGTCTGACTTGGTTTTGTAGATGGAAAGAGTGTGAGACTTGAATGATTGGGTAGTTTCTACAACTGTGGTGGTGGTGTTCTGTTAATTGCTGAGGTGGCAATTCTCTGGTTCCAAACCCCAGCAAAACTCTTCTTCTTCTTCTTTTTAAATTTAAATAAAAAATACCTTGTTTTCAAATCAGTAATTTCCCAAAATTCATTGTGGTTTACAATTGTTAAAAAAAAAAAGCTACCTTTATGCTTTTTCTAATTTTTATTTATTATTGTGTTTGTATACATGTATTTGTGTATGTTGGGAGAGGAGAGCACAGGAGAACTTTATGAGGTCATTTTGTTCCTTCCACTTATATAAGGGTTCCAGGAATCTAACTCAGGTCACCAAGCTTACTTGGCAAGCACATTTCCTCGCTGTATCATCTTGCCCTGTTCCTATAGTTTTAATGCTAGATTATATTAGTTATAGATTCTCCTCAGTGTTTTGTTTTTCACTGAATTCTCTGGTTGTTGAGAGACCTGTGCCAAAGAAGTATTTTATGGGTCTCTTAATGTGCACCTATGTGTTCATGTTCTAACTGGCCCATTACAAACCGTGGTAAAGGATAGCGAAGCAAATAGATATTAGTGTAACAGTGAATATTCTCAGTCTCTAAATAATACTGCTATACTTTAGTGAAAAGCTATTCTCTGAAACAACCATACTGTACTGTACTCTTTAAAACCTTTGAAGCCCATAAGTCCACTGAAGTGCATTTAAACTTAATACAGTAGTATAATTTTGATATCTAATGTTAAATTCTAAGGGTTCTGCATTATGTTAAAAATCTATAAAGAAGTCCCTATCTTTACAGTAGTCAAAGAGATAGTATTTAATGGCCTATCATAAAATAGGTGTGTTATTTGCTGGCTTGGTTAAGATGTGGTAGAAACTAGAAAAGGTTCATGTGATAGGGTTCCAGCTCAGCAGGCTGGAACTGTTTACTTTATAACTAAAAGTAGGAGACTTAGAAATGGAAGATAAGAGAGAAACAGTGGCTGTAACAAACAACCTTCAATATGCATTCTTCAAGATGGCATGATTTAAAACATACCATATCAGGGATTTAATTAAAAACTAGTAACTTTAAACATTGTTTTAATGTTATAAATGCTAACCTGCTATCTTAGGGTTTTACTGCTATGAACAGATACCATGACCAAGGCCAACATTTAATTGGGGTTGGCTTACAGGTTTAGAACTTCAGTCTGTTATCAAGGTCAATGTCCAGGCAGGCATGGTACAGGAGGAGCTGAGGGTTTTACATCTTCATCTGAAGTCTGCTAGTGGAAGACTAGCTTCCAGGCAGCTAGGATGAGGGTCTTAAAAGCCCTTGCCACAGTGACACACCTACTCCAACAGGGCCACACCTCCTAATAGTGCCACTCCCTGAGCCAAGCATATACAAACCATCACATCTGTTATAGAAAAGTTTAAACTATTTTTAAGAAAACAGTTTTGTAGTTTTATGTAATTAGAACACCATCTCAACTGTCTCTGAATCTAGTTGAATGAGGATTGTGTCTGTGAGTTTAAGTTTGTATTTACCTGCCAGTTGCTGTTTCCTTCATAAATAGGCTCATTCTTCCAGGTTGTTTTTTTTTTTTTTTTTTTTTTTTTAAAGGAGGTTAGAGATTGTTCAGTTGATAAAGTTCCTTCTCTGCAAGCCCGAGGACCTGTGCGTAGACTCCAGCATCAATGGAAAAAGCAGGTGCAGCTTCATGTGCCTGAAATCCCAGTGCTGGGGAGGTGGAGACAGGAGAGTACCTGAGACTTGCTGGCCAGTCAGTATACTAAAAATTGAACTGCAGATTCGGTGAGAGATGGTGTCTCAAAAAGATAGGTTGAGAGTTATAGAAGACACCTACCATCAACATCTGACCTCCACACAGTGCACCCACACATGCACGTTTTTAATCTTTTTGTCACACACATATATATACCTATTATGGAGCACAGTTGCATATATAATAATTTATGTGTCTATCACCTTAAACATCACTTATTCAGGAAGCTTTCAAAATCTGATTTTAAATATGTCACTAAATATTATCATAGGTTGTTACTTTCAAAGTTTTAAGTGATATATACGTGAAAATTGTCCACAGTAATTGTGAACCAGCTACTGTTTGAATACATGTGTATGCTGCATAATGTTTAATCAGGGTTTGCATGCTTCTCCGAGCCTTTTGAGATGGTGTATCTGTATCATTGCTGTCTGTAGTTATTCTGAGCAGTAGCGCTCAACAGACTACTCACGCCTGTCTCCCGAGACAGCACCCATTGTCACAGATTGTTACTGCTGTTTTCCAGGCATAGGAGTAGTAGGATTAGGGCTGGGGAGATGACAGTGACAGAGTGAGAGAAACACCGGGTTGATGTGTGACAGAGAATTTCAGGTTCCAGAGGCAGCATCCCATTCCTCAGAGTGCTGGCCATAAGCCGGACCAGAGGTTTTCAGTGTTGTGACAATTCCTTGGAGTCCCTGAGCCTTTCCTGAAAAGCAGAGGTTAAGTGTCTAAAAGTGCTAGGACCAAGTTCGCCTTTTTCAAAATCACATTCAAGTGGGAGTGGGTGGGGAGGGCATGTGCTTGTTTTCCTCAGACACCATCCACCTTAGACTGCTACCTAGGCTCAGATTTGGCCTTGCTGGTTGCCTGTGAGCACCTGAGACCTACCCAGTTTGTTTTCACTTGGGTCCTGGGGGGTTGAACTCAGGTTCTCAAGCAAGCACTTTACTGTCTGAGCTATCTCTGCAGGCTCCTTTTTCATGTTCATTTGCTCATGATTGTACCATGAGTTTCCCAGGGGCTATGCAATATTACAACAGATTGGTGTAGAAACAGGTATGAGAATCCAGCTACTTCTGTTAATTTAGACAAACATGCAAAAATGTAAAATGCTACCATTTTCACTATTTGCTTTGAAAAAATAGAATTACTTTTTATAAAACTGGTTATTTTAACATCGTAGTATTTTATTTACTTATGAGTAATGTGTGTGGTGTATGCTTTTGTATACATGTAAGTGTGTTTGTAGGATGTCAGGTATTGGCTCTGTCACTCTCTATTTTATTTCTTTGAAAGAGGGTTTCACTTGACCCCTCAGCTCATTGGGTTTTGGCTAGGTTGGCTGACCAGTAGGCCCCTGTGATCTTCTGTTTGTCTCCCTTTCCCACCCAGCACTGGAGTATAGGTGTATGCTGGGTGGCTGTCAGGCATGGAAACTCAGGCCCTCACGCTTCCACAGAGACCACTCTTACCCAGTGCGTCTTCTAAACAGTCTTTTTTTTTGGGGGGGGGGTGGGGAGGGGTTAGATAAGTGAATTAAATATAATTTTTCCTAATTTTAAAAATGAATGCCAAAATATTTCTTATGTTTTCTGTTTCAATTTCTGATACACTCATTACTAACAGATTTATATAAACCACAACTTTTTGTGGTCCTCTAATTTTTTTAATGTAAAAGTATTTTGAAATTTAAGTTTGAGAGCCATTGCACTGAGGAAGCAGTTACCTGAAGATCAGCCCTTGTGATTCTCATCAGTGAGGTGTGGGCCAGTGCTGAGGAGTTTTAGATCTTACAAGTCCTGTGCAATTTCTTTTCATGTGTTCCTTTAAAAAAGCATTGTACACTTTTGTGAATTCTCATTGCTCAGGACGGTTCTTCATGTTTACAGTATCTTTACCATACTTTCTAGTATGAAGGTATGAAGTATTTTAACCTTCTTAAACGATTGTAGTGTGAGCATGTATAAAGCCAAGGTACATGTAAGGGCAACCAACATGCTTATTCAAATTGAGACTTCTTTTTCAACATTTCCATTGTGTGGGTGCCTGCACATACCACAGTGCATAATGAAGGTCAGGACAGATGTCAAGGGTCAGTTCTCTCCTTCTAGTCTGTTGGTTCCAGGACTGGACTTAGGTCATCAGGCTTGGCAGCAAGCTCTCTCACCCACTGAGCCATCTCATGGGCCTGAAACAGAATTTAATTTCAAATGACTAGCAGTGATTCTTGAGAAATATGAAAAACAGAAAGTTTCAAATTGTCTTTTGTTGTTGTTAATTTGAACTGTATTATTTAACAATATTAGTAACAAAAATAATGATAACTAATTTTGTGTACTCCTCCACCTGAAATAACCATTTTTAGTCTTATGCTTATTGTCTTGCTTTTTTGTTTACTCTATCATTTGTATTTTGCTAAAATAGATATTAAGTTCTAGTTCTGGTGTTTTTTTTTTTAACTTGGTAAGAAGGGCATCTTTAGGGACTTGTGTTTCACTCTGTTAGTAAAGGTGTAGTTTTTGCAGATGGATACAGTATATTTCTTTTGGTGGTTGTATACTATTCCATTGTGTGATACTACAGCTTATCCACTTTTGTACAGGTAGGTATTTGGGTTGTTGGTTTACTAACAGTGTTTCTGTGTTTATCTCAGTTCTGTCTCAAGATGAGAATTATTTCTGAGTGTGCACCTAGGAGTGGGATTGTTGGATCCTAGAGTATTGAATTTTCCATTCTGTATAAATGCAGTCTTAGCTTGGGCCACTCTGAAGGGCCACAGACGGGTAGCCTAAAACAACAGAAACTTATTTCGTTCAGTCCTGGAGGTTGGAGTTGGAGATCTGGCACCAAGTATGGTTGGGTTCTAGACACTTCTTAAGTTGTTGACTGCTTGTTGTTTGTTCATGTAGTGGTCAGGGTCCCCAGGGTTCCATGGTATTTCTTGTAGGGCACTAATATTATTCGTAAAGTCTCAGTCTTCATGACAATTTTTGGCAGCAGTTATCTAATAAAGACCACGCATCCTTGATGTTATTACATTAAGTATAGAGTTTCTGGAGATGTACCAAGCTTTTCTAAAAGAGCGATGCCCGTTTACACTCCCAGCTTCATGGTGAGAGGTCTTTCTATTAACCCATGATCTCTCTGATTCTTTTCGTTTGTTTGTTTTTTTCCGAGACAGGGTTTCTCTGTGTAGCCCTGGCTGTCCTGGAGCTCACTCTGTAGACCAGGCTGGCCTCGAACTCAGAAATCCGCTTGCCTCTGCCTCCCAAGTTCTGGGACTAAAGGCGTGCGCCACCACTGCCCGATCTCTCTGATTCTTGATACGCACTTTAATTTTAGTTTTCACTTTGGAAGAAAAGTATTTTAATTCTCTTTCTAAATAAATATCTCTAAAGGACAAAGGGGAAAGGAGGGTGCGAAAGGATGCATCCTCATAGTCTCACTTCTGGTTGTCTGCCTCTGTGGACAATGATGTGTATATGTAGGCAG
The DNA here is from genome assembly GCF_011762505.2 of Arvicanthis niloticus. Classification (NCBI taxonomy): domain Eukaryota; kingdom Metazoa; phylum Chordata; class Mammalia; order Rodentia; family Muridae; genus Arvicanthis; species Arvicanthis niloticus. The sequence continues at coordinate 19,000,547 of NC_133437.1, forward strand.
ACCAGGCTGCTCTGATAGAAATGCGTCCTGGGAAGAGGCAGCTCCAATCATTTCCATGACTGTGTGTTCAGTGTGGGCTGCCTTTGGGTTGAAGGAGGTGTGTAGATGGATCCTGGAAGCTACCCTGGCACTAGATTGGTTGGAATTAGATTCTTTTTCATATTGTTACGTTAGTTCTAATTTATGGTTCCTTAATTATTAAGACTGGCACGGTATTTACAGAGAAAGAAGAGGTTCTTCTCCTTGTCCTCCTCTTCCTCCTCCTCCTCCTCTTCCTGTTTTTGTTTTTAATATTGTTTTGTTTTTGTGTTGAGACTCTGTTTCTCTATGTAGCCCTGACTGTCCTGGAACTGACTCTGTTGACTAGACTAGCCTTGAACTTGTAGAGATCTGATTGCCTCTGCCTCCAGAGTGCTGGGATTAAAGGTGTGAGCCACCACTGCCTGCCAAGACTGAATATTTATTTATGCACGGTGTTTAATCTTTTTAACCCAATACATCCGATGCTGTCACTGTTACTGCTGGTGTACCCTTACTCTTCTCTACCTGTCCCAATCTCATTGTCACCACCATCAGGAACAAGCTGTTTATTTCCATTTGCTTATATCTGTTTGCGTGTTCCATTGAAATTAGGAAATAATGTAGGTCTCATATTTGATGTCTTTATTTCCTGTATTCTTATTACCATTTTAAAATTATCCTGGCATTTCTAGTAGTAGATTAAACAGAAACCATCTGGTGCTAACCGCAGGGTGGATGCTGTGGTTGAAGCTCTGGATTAATGCTGCAGGCGTTGGTATTGAAATGGAGCAGCGCACTAGTTAGTAGGAAAGCTAAAGAGTGCTGTGTGCCTTTTTCAGCAGATAGGCATCCCCACTTAGTAATTTTCAGGCAATTTTCCCACTAGCCACTTTCTTGAACATCCAGACAGTAAGGCTGCCTTTAGGAATTGGTCAGAAGCTCAAGGAATGCCTACTGCTCCTAGACCATCTTCCAGCCTTAGATCCCACGTGCCCAACAGCAGATGGCTTATTTGGGAAAAGTAGCAGGTGTCCCTGTCACACCTGACTCCTGGGAGGGAAGAGCTCTTCTTCCCTCGCCTTATATTGTAGTCTGTTGTTAATCACCTGCTCAGTTCCATAAGTGAACTGTGGAACATTTCAAAACTATTATCTTACCACTCAACTTTGCCTTTGTTCATTTGTCAAAAGAATAGTTATAGTAAAACATTTTATTTTAAAATGTTTTGCTATGTTGGCCAGGATGGTATCATCAGACTCCTGTGCTCAAGCAATCTTCCTGCTTTGGCTATCAAGTAGCTGAGACTACAGGTGTGTGCCACTATCTTTATTTAATTTAATTTTAGATTTTATTTTAGTTTGTGAATAATGTTTTGCCTGCATGTACATATGTGTACCATGTACATGCTTGGTGCTCATGGAGGTCAGAAGAGAGTGTCCGATCTCCTGGAACCAGAATTACAGATAGTTGTGAGCATCTTGTATATTTTGGGAACTGAACCCAGGTACTCTGGAAGAGCAGCCAGTATCATCAGCTTGGAATTATTATCGAAACATAAAACATCTATTTTAAAATACTATAAAAATAATGCACATAAATACAAACTCAAGATAGTAGTCTAACTTACAGAGAACTGACATTAAAGTTCACTTAAAATATTTTTAAGAAAATTACACTTTTAAAACTCTCCTCATATACACATATATTCATGGGCAATATTTTTCAAATACTGGCTTCATTTCTGGGGTAAATCAATTACTTAAAATATTACCGAGGTCTAAAGAATACTGAAAAAAACCTATAGCCTTCCTATAGTAATTAAAAAAATAATAAATCTAAGAACCATTACTTTTATAATGTAACATTCTCGGTGAGAGAAAAGCAAACCTACCTCTATTCCTCATGTAACTTCTATAAAAAACTGATAGCAATCAAAACGCATGCCAAGTAAAATTAATTCCAATGACACCAAGAACACCAAGAGCACCAGGAGTCTAAGCTTCCAGCAGGCAGCACAGTCTTCCAAGTGTTCTGGGACAGATGCAGCAAGCGGCTCTCACAGTTCACTCACGTACCAAAGGCTCAGGAAAGGAATATGAAAGTGCTAGTCATTCTCTAAAAGGCTAATGCCTATTAACAGCTTAAAACAGGGCACAGTAGGGGGTTAATGTGCTGTTGTCTGAATCACTTTCATCAGTTTAAGTACCTATTAGTCCTTATTAGCAATGTGCTAGCAAGGTGCTATTGGTCTTTTAAAGCTTTGTCTGCTGCTTCTTATTCTATTTGGCCAGAGAGATACTTTGACAATCATGTCTGAAACATGAACTCATAAAGTTTATCTCTGTGTATTTGTTAGATATTAGATTTCTGCATTTTACATTGTACTTCAAAGAGTTCTCTCTTTTTAGGATTATATTCAGAAGTAAAGTAATTTAAATTATTCAGCATACTTGAATGCCTAACTTGTTTTTATGACTTTTGTTGTTATGTTGTATGTGTTAAGTGTCAGGGAATATGTATATGACTTCATAGAACCTACATGCTAATAGAAACTAATATACAAAAGTATGATGGCTCACAGAGTCTAGCCAAGTAAACAATAATCAAATTTCTGATAATCTTAAACTTGATATCACTACCTAGAAATGAACAAGTAGTTTAGGTTACTTAGAATAACAGCAATAACAAATAGATGCAAGCAGAAGCTATCACGAGCAAGAACGTAAGAGACATATTAACTGCTGACAGTCACATCAGAATAAGACAGGAGAAAGATAAACTTGATACAAGTCATACAATGTGGCTCAAGTGTTCTCCAGCTCAAGGTTCAGCTTAAGCCCAGCACTCAGGAGTTCAAGACTCAACTGGGCTGCTACTAGTTAGACTATCTTACACAAACAAAACCAAAACAAACAAAAGGTCGAGGGGAGGGAACTAATGAAACACCATTCACAGGATTACATGTATACCTTATCTGACTATGTTTCTATTATAATGAAGGAAAAACTCTGAATTCCAACCAAGGAAAGCCTCCTAAGTCATTATAATCTTTCTAGAAGCTAAAATATCAGGGGCCGAGCAGGGGACAGGAAAAGCTATTAGGAATAGAAGGTGGGGATTCCAAGGTTATCTGTCCTTCCAGCCCTTTCTCTTCTTTTTCACTCTCCCAATCACAGAACACTGAACTAGATTAAGAAAGATGGCTCAGGAGCTGAGGACACTGGCTGCTCTTCCAGAGTGCCTGGGTTCAGTTCCCAAAATATGCAAGATACTCACAACTATCTGTAACTCTGGTTCCAGGAGATCGGACACTCTCTTCTGACCTCCATGAGCACCAAGCATGTATATGGTACACATATGTACATGCAGGCAAAACATTATTCACAAACTAAAATAAAATCTAAAATTAAATTAAATAAAGATAGTGGCACACACCTGTAGTCTCAGCTACTTGATAGCCAAAGCAGGAAGATTGCTTGAGCACAGGAGTCTGATGATACCATCCTGGCCAACATAGCAAAACATCTTAAAATAAAATTACTAGCTGGGCAGTGGTGGCACATGCCTTTAATCCCAGCACTTGGGAGGCAGAGGCAGGCAGATTTCTGAGTTCGAGGCCAGCCTGGTCTATAGAGTGAGTTCCAGGACAGCCAGGGCTATACAGAGAAACCCTGTCTCAAAAAACAAAACAAAACAAAACAAAACAAAACAAAACAAAACATTACTACAACTGTCCTTTTTACAAATGAACAAAGGCAAAGTTGAGTGGTAAGATAATAGTTTCTAAATGTTCCACAGTTCACAGTGCAAATGGAGAATTAAATTAGACCAGCAAGATGCCTCAGCAGGTAAAGGAACTGTCAAGATTGATAGCCTGAGTTCTATCTCTGGAACCCACATGGTAGTGGAAGGAGAGAACAGACCATGAAGTGTCCTCTTACCTTCACACGTATGCTATGGGCGTTTGTGTGTGTGTGTGTGTGTGTGTGTGTGTGTGTGTATTCGCAACTACCAAATACGTTAATTAAAAACATTTAAAAACAAAGAATTAGCTTGATTTATTATTTTTTTCCAAGCAGGGTTTCTCTGTGTATCAGAGAGCAGGCTGTCCTGGAACTTGATTTGTAGACCAGGCTGGTCATGAACTTACAGAGATCCATCTGCCCCTGCCTCCCAAGTGCTAGGACCAAAGGTGTGTGCCACCACACCTGATGAATTAGTTTGATTTTAGAAACAATTTTATCTTGAAGAGGCTGATCGTGTAAGTAAATGATAGACATATCAGCTGGATTAGATGAAACTGGAGTGTGTTATTTGAGTAAATTCAGAGTTTGGGGCTTTGATATTTGTTTTTTAAGGATTTAAATCTTTTTATTCTCATTCTGTCCTTTTGACTGACTTTTATTCATATGATATCTGCCTTTATATGTTCCCTGCCATTCGAGGGAAACCTCCGTCTCCCTCAGTAGCCCTCACCTCTTGACCACAAGCATTTATGAGACTTCTTGTTAGGTTACTTTGGGGCTCATCTTTCTTTTTTAAAGTTCCATTTCTTGCCAGGCAGTGGTGACACAAGTGGTGACACAAGTGGTGACACAAGTTCCAGCTTTTGGGAGGCCATCCTGGTCTACAGAGGGAGTTCTAAGACACTGAGAAACATTGTCTTGAAAAACCAAAAAAGTAAAAAACAAACAAACAAACAAACAAATAAAACATCATGAGATTGCCTGTGAGCTTTTGATTGCTCTGTCACAGCTTTCTCTTTGGCCAGTAGAGTCAGCTTCAGGTCTGCTTGCTCTAGTTGTCACGTGGCTCATTGTCTTGCTCAAAGTTGCACACACTCGACCCTTGCTCACTTTTTGCTCTACAGAAACTGGTTTAAAGTGTGTGTGCAAATCTTGATATTGAGACTTCATTGCTGGTAATTCCTTTCAAAATTTGATTGGATTTTTCTCTCCTGTTGAATCATGATAGTTGGTCTTGATTTTGTATTCCAGCCTATGTCTAATGTGATCCAAGGCAGCATTTTAGAAGTAGGAGGTTTCCTCACTTTTCCACCCACTGCCACATCCAGCTTCCCGACCCCTGACCTCTGACCTCTGCCTGGAGGAACAGAGTTCTATTTTGATATTGTTAAGTAAAATCACGGCACCTAATCTATGTCAATGTCCAAGAGGTATATTTTTAGTGGTGTAGTACAAGAAATGAAAACTCTATGTATACAAATGCTTTTCTGTTGTTTCTGTGTATATTCAAAAGTAGAAAGCATAGAAAAGGAAAAAAGAAACTCAACAAAAACCTAAAAATGAAGAAAGCATTCATGAGAGACTGCCTTGTACAATTTATTGTGACCACCAGGGTAACAACGGAAAGACTTAGCCATAGTCATGACTTGACTTTATTTTTTGAGGCAGAGTCTCACATATTCTAGGCTGGTCTGGAACTTAATAATTAGTCAAGGATGCCCTTGACTTCTGGTCCTCCCTTGACTTCTGCAGCCTCATGAGAGCTGAGATGAAAGGCCTGTGCCACATACATGCCCAGTCTTTGCCGTGGTGGAGTTGAAGCACAGGGTCTCTAAAACACTTGTCAAGCGCTCTTCCATGTGAGTTACATCCCTCTGCCTAGCATTTGACTTAAGGTAATGTTAGTTACCTTAAGTTGGCATTTTAATTAGAATCAAATGTATACAATTATAACAGTCACTACTTCAGAATAGGTACATCCTATAGCATTAAAATAAATTCTTTTTCTATATTACTTTTTATAATCAAATTCTTCAGTTCTTCTTGGCTACAATTTTATGATTCAGAAATAATTAAAACAGTAAATACAATTTTATTTGTTTTAAATAATTTTGAGGTATTTTTCTTAGTCTGAGCTAGCTTGAAAACTCACTGTGTAGCCCAGACTGGCCTCAGAATCTCAGTTACCCTCTTACCTGAGCTTCTCATGTGCTGAGATGAGAAGTATGAGCCACCACACCCAGCTCAGTGAAACACATCCTGAATAGCAAGTTAGCAGTGTATCTAAGGCTGAAATGCCCTGTTGGGAACTGAGTGAGTGAAAAGGATGAAGTTTGCTGCCGTAGGAGCAGAGGCAACCACGAAACGTGAAGAAGCTAAAGTGAATCCTTTCCTCAGCAGCAGATATACAGCAGCTCATTGTTCTTACAGAGTTAGCATCTGTCACAGCCCTCAGAAATCACTCTGTCTTCCCAAGGGACAACCCTTTTCCAAGAGAACAATTTTGAACAGTTTGGGTGGGAAGAGGTGTGAGATGAGAACTGGTGCCTCCCCACTGGCTGCTAATACCACAGCCAGTCCAGACTGTGGTGCATGCCCTGAGCGCAAGGTTGCCTCCTCCATTTAATCCAGCAGCTGTTTATTGATCATCTGCTGTGGAAGACACTGTGCTGAGTGTTGGCTACCTTTCACCAGAACTCTCTTGTTCAGTTCTTGCCAGCAGTAACTGCCCCCCCCCATACATACACACAATACCAGCACCAGTTCTGTCTTACTGTGAAAACTCAGAATGACATCTTCCATATTTTATGGCTACAACTGTGCAATTAGCTATTGTTAACTACAGTATAGTGCTATTATAATTAAGCTGAATTTGTGACCCAGAATTAATTCTGGTAGCAAAACCAGTATTTAAAATTGCACGTAAGTATGTAGCATTGCTTTGAATTACAACCAAGTAATATACAGTATATTACTTTGAAACCAGGTAATAAGAACAACTCTTGAGAAAGAAATCAGTCACCACGTTTATAAATTACTTAGCGAATACCAGTGTTTTCTGCATCAACATTCTCTCCTCACTGCTTGCCTCTTTTGTTTTGGTAGCATATACAGGTATTGGAACAGCAGTGTTAGTTAATATATGTTCTGCTTTCTTCTATTGTGATCACTTATATAAAAAATTTGTAGTGAAGAAATTGAATTTAATTTGCTTAAAGGCTGGAAGGGGATAAGAGCACTCTTGAATGACTTGGTACCCTGGGTATATCATTTTTTTGTAAATGATGAAAGTGGTTGTGGTGAGGTCGTTGGTTGTAGAAAAGTGATTATCATATTGTGTTTTTAGGAACCAACTGGGAAGCACAGGAGTCCTACAGTTAAGGAGTGAATTCTTTGTGAATAGAAAGCTAAGTGTGGACGTATAAACCTGCAATCCCAGCACTCAAGAGTCTAAAGCTGGAGATTTCAGATTTCAAGGCCAGTTTGGGTGTGTGTGTGTGTTCTAGAGCTATAGCAAGACTTACTCAGAGAAGGAGGATAAGGAGGAGGAGAGACGCTGAATATAGCTAGTTATCAGACTTACTTACCATGTTGATACTTTAAATATCATCATCTCAGTTCATTCTAATTCTCATCCTCCCTCCCTCCCTTCCCCCTCCCCCCTCTCTTTCTCTCCCTCCCTCTCTCTCTCTCTCACACACACACACACCCCACTTTTTGAGGAAAGCGTTTACTAACAGCCCTAACCCAACCTCCATTTAATGTGTTTTAGGAAAACAAGGTATTTTTTTCTCTAAAGGTCAGTATATTTACTGAAACAGTTGGAGCTTATGAAATACTTTGTAGATTTTGGTCTTGGACTGTTTAAGTGATTAGGTTTCTAGTTGTGAAATGGTTTAGTGTTTGGTTGGCCCTCCACCGCCTACCTCAGGAGCCTTTCACTTGCTACAGTGGTTCAAATGGAGGAGGAGAAGGGGGGGGGGTGAGAAGAAGAGGAAGAACAACTCTTCCTCCCCTTCTTCCTCCTCCTCCTCAGGTCCCTCTGCCTGCCAAAGGACCTTAGTTCAGTTCCCAGCACCCACATGGCCGCTCACAGCCATCTCCAGCCCCAGTTCTAGGGGATCTGACACTCTTCTCATTTTTGTTCACACACGCACAAGCGCGCGCGCACACACACACACACACACACACACACACACACACACACACACGGTGCATAGACATACAAGCAGACAGCGAATGCCAGGATAGCGCCTTACTCTTTACATAGAGAAACCCTGCCTAGAAAACAAAACAAACAAAAAGAGAAGGAAGAGGAGGAGTGATGAGTGCATAAGTGAAGTTAGCCTCAGTCTCTATTAACTTTATGTGGAGGAGCAGTGTTAGGCAGCATCTTGAACTTGATATAATGATTTTTAAAGGCTTAGTAGTAGGAAGGATTGACAGGAAGAGTCAAACAGCCTTCTGGAGAGCAACGTATTTCAGACTATTTTGATCCAAATCAGAGTAAGAAATATGTTTTATTTTGTATTATGACAAAGAATACAAATGCAGACACATGTGTAAAATTGAAACAAAATTTGATGGAGTATTTTTGCTACACATGGTGCTCACTGGCACTTCAGATACTATTGTGTTCTTTTTCAATCAGACACTAGAAGTCTGAGGCAGGAGGATTGCTGTGAATTTGAGCTGTTCATAATAAGCTACTATATAATGAGTATAAAGCCAGCCTGAAAGGATACATAGTGAATCTCTGTCTCAAAAACAAAACAAAACAAAGAAACAAACAAAAAACCCAAAAAACCCAACACAACAACAAAAACAGAAACAAAAACCCAAAACCTAACAAAAAGAGCCAATTGTATTTGCAACTCCCCAAGGAGGATTCACAAGTTATTACAGAAGCTTTTTACTAGAAAGTTGGTGACTGGACTGAGTAGTCAACTGGCTAGTTTACAACAGACGCCAGTAAGTGGAAGCCAGTGGGGAGAGGAGGGCATTACTAAAATACTGAATATTTATTGTCTTTGTAGCATTGGATCACTAGATAATATTCACTCCTGTGTTGTATGGTGGCCTCTTTATTTTATTTGGGAACTAGGTTTAGAGAGGCAGGTAACACACTTAAAGCCACAGAGATAGCAAAAGCCACATCCAGGATTTGAACCCATGTAAACTAGTCTTATGACTCTAAAGCCCATATATCTTCTACCATTATCATTTTATCTTGCAGGTAACACTGCAGTGTATGTGTTAACCTTAGAAGAGAATTAGTGACATTTAGCCATCATTAGAATTTTATTGTGGAAAATAACAATAAAAAGCCCCATTAAATGTGAGTTGAGATAGACATAAACATTGACTAACAGTTAAATAGTGATAGATTGTATTGGCTTTTCAGAGAGCTTGAAGTCTTCATGCCTGTGCTCATCTACAAGGTGGAGGTAATCTCCTTCAGGCTGAGATATATGGGCTTGCCTTGTTATAAGGTAACAGGGATGTTGAGGGGCTTTACTACTGCACCAGAGCAGATAATAAGGCAATTAGAACTGTTAAGTTGATGAAACACCAGACTGGGATGAATTATATCACGATTTACAAAGAAATGAGAGATTTTACGGCAACTTTTGAGACCTAAAGAAGAAGGATATATCAGTAAGGAGAAGAGAAATTGATAGTAAAATTTCAAGAGCCGATTTATTTGGCCTGGGAAATCCTACTTGTAAGCATTTTTGAACAAGCTTCAGAATATTTTATCAGCTTTGTAAAAAAGTAGAAATTATCAGTCTGTGGTAATGATTTCCTTTGTTAATAAATTTAAGGTGCATTTCTTTCCTTTTTTATTTTTCATTTTTTGAGCTGTAGCGTATGCTAAGTATCATCTAGTTCAGCCCTCTTACTGTGTAAATGATCATCAAGCAGTTTCCCCAACAGAAGGGCCACCTCGCTGGTTAGAAGTGGAACCACCACCCTCTGTTGGCTTCCTTTGCCTCTGACCTGAGCAGGAGCGTTAATAAATGCCTTCCCAGATAACCTGGTTTCTGGTTTCTGGTTTCTGGTGCTTTTCCCTAAAGGTTCTATCACATAAAATAACTCCATTTCTAATACTTAACAAATACAAAGAAATGCACGTTTTGCCAAGGTCACTCAGTAGGCTGTTTAAGCAGGTTATGGGCTGCTTGCTGTTTTTAAGCCAAAGCTCTGTTCATGACGTCTGATACCTACAGTGTCTGTGGTCCAGGTGTAAGAGAGTTATGGAGCCTATTTTTCTCATGAGCTTTTCAGGCGTGGCTATAGCAACATTAAAATGATTTACCTATAAACCTAATTTTGATTTTCTTATGCTTTATTGTTAAAAAGAAATTACAATCAATAAAAACGTCACAATAAGAACTTACCAGATTAAAAAGTTTATACAACTCAGTGAATTATATAGTTAGAATAGAGATTTGTATTGGATACTGTGGACCTTCACATTAAATTTTACATGTTTGGCCTGGAGAGATGGCTCAGTGATTAAGAGCACTGACTGCTCTTCCAGAGGTCCTGAGTTCAATTCCCAGCAACCACATGGTGGCTCACAACAATCTATTCTGGGATCTGATACCCTCTTCTGGTGTGTCTGAAGACAGCTACAGTGTACTCATATAAATCTTTAAAAAAAACTTTTTTACATGTTCATTAACAAATATATTTTATGGAGTCATTTATCTCCAAATCCAAAATACTATCCTATTCAGCTTTTATTTTTGTTTAAGTGGGCATGATTTTGTTATTCCAGCTACTGAATGCTAGGCCTCTAATACCCATCTTCTGTGTGACTAAGAATACTCAGAACGACTATAGAGATACTATTGTATAAGCAATCTGATTGCAAGGCATTGTACAGATCACTGCTGTCATTAAAAAAAAAACCTTTTTAGGTCACAGTTATTTGGCAAATAAATCACTGTAAGAGAATTAAACTTCTGCTTAGTGAGTTTCAGCAAGCTTTCTGGAAGAGGTGCCACTTGATCTAGGTCTGAAGTGAGGAGTGGAGATGCATTGGGCATCAAAAGGAAGGGCAGTCATTTCTTTAAAGGAGCAGGACTCAAAATCCTTCCAAGCTCCAGTGTAGAGAGTATGGAATGTATCATGAAAAACACACCAAAGGGGTTTAATGTCCTGACAACTTCAGAATTCTGTAGGCATTGTTTCTGTTTGTGACTGTTTATAATTTAAAGTCCCTTGATGAAGGCTCATTGTGGAAGAGAGTGGCTGTCTCCTAGTTGCATTGTGGTTTTGTTGTGTTTTACAAATTGGATTTTTAACTTAGCAATTGCTTGAGTCCTTGATGGGCTCTAACAAAGTGCTGTGTAATAGTGATGACACTTTTGATATTTATTTAAAATGAATCAGTAGGCCAACACAAAATGAATTCTGGTATTTTTGTAAACTTTTTGTCTCATTTTGCTTTATTTATTTATTTTATTTATTTTTTTGTCTTACTGGTCTTTTGATTTATATATTTTGGTTTGTGTGTTTTTTGAGCTTGTGTTTCTTGATTTTTGTTTTTCTTTTTTAAAGAGAAGGTGTGGAGTTGGTTGTATGGGGAGGTTGGGGAGAGCTGAGGAAGGGGGAAATTTCTGTTCATAAAGCCGTAAAGAAGGAAAAAGAAATTAACACTAGTTTTGTTTTGGCAAAACAATACATAGAATTGAATACTGACTGTACGTTGTGACATCACTGGCGGTTACTGTTGGGTGGGTAGGTGGGTGGACAGATGAGACAGTGGAGAGCTTCCAGGTCCGCCCACAGCTCTGATCCTGTGCCTTAAGTAGGCTTGATTGCAGCTCATTAGAAGTTAAGTCTTTTAGAATGTCGGTACTCCACAAGTGTTTCTGTTAGAAGACTTACTTACTGAGTTTACATTAACATCTGCATGAGCTTCAGGGCCTGTTGTGACAAAATCACACAATATGTCTTTAAAACAACTGGAATTCATTTACACATGTCTACAGGCCAAGTCCAAAATTAGGGTGTCGGCAGGCTTGTGAACTTTTGACACTTGAGAGAATCTTTGCTTGACTTTTTTAGCTTCTTGTGGTTGCCAGTAATTCTTACATTCTTCACTTACACTGTTGCCTTCTGTGTGGTCGCCTTCCTTAAGCATCTCCTCCTACAGTGACACCAGTCCTTGTGTTTAGGCATTAACTGAGCTTTCGCCTCATCTTAACTGACTATATCCTCAAAGACTTGAGTTACTGGAAAGATTACAGTCTAAGGCTCTGGGAATGTTACTCAGTGATAAAGTACTTTTTTAGCAGATGAGATCCTGGGTCCTAGCTCCAGAATAGCATAGCAGAATTTCCCCTGCCACACCTACTAGAAACATCAAAACAAACAAATAAAAACACAAAACAAACAATTCCCCCAATCCAAAATTGTCCCTAGCTTTAGTGTTTTACTCTTTTTAAAATAACACATTGGCTGGGCATACTGTAATTTTTAATGCCAGCACTGAGGAGGTAGGTGGTTCTGTGAGTGGAGGACAGCCAGGAGGATGGAAGGAGAAACCCTGTCTCAAAAACACAGAGGGAGGTAGGAGACAGACAGACAGACAGATCCCAGTTTAACTATCAGGACAGAATTTTATATATACTACATAGACTTGTTACCAAATGTAGGGATACAATAATAAAGTATTAGCAGAAACTAGTAATAAGAATTAATCTAAGAGGATAAGATGAAACCAGCATTTCGTGGGTCATAATAAAGATGCACAAAGACACCTTTAAACAAATGAGCCCTAGCTAGACTGTAGCTGATTAACTAATTCCTACCAAAAAACTAAAAGTGTGAACTCAAAGGAAGGTACAGGATAGGTAAAATTACATAGTGAAGATCTGCTTTATCTGTCTGAGTGCTGCCCAGGAAATGGGCTTTTAAAAAACTACTCTTTTTGATTTGTGAGAGCATCTTATCCCTTTGTATAAATCAGAAATTAGAAGTTTACTTTCTGTAGTGCCACTTTGTTTTTTTCTTCCAAAAGATATGTTGTATAGACCCCAAGCATAATAAAGCAGCGAACAAGAGAAAAGACAGAGCTTCCGAGTCATCTTGGCTCCAGGAAAGACAAGGCTCCTTCATGAAGGAGTAATCTACTTTCCTGATTCCATACTTACTGCCCAGCTTTCTGGTACAGCTGGGGTTTTCCCATAAGTCTGTCTGTCACAGGAGAGCCATCTGGCACAATAAAAAAGACTTTTTCAGTGAGGTAAGCGTTTTCTCTTTGTATGTTTCAAACTTTTTATTTTCTTATGGCTCATTCTCATTAATTATATTATACTTCCCATGAGACCTGGTTCTTGTAAGCCCAAGGGGCCGAGGAAGGAAGGGCTTTCCCATGTGGTCCTTCAGTAAATTGTCTCCTGATGTTTGCAGTGGACACAGTCATCAGCTCCCTGGAAATTCATCCTTTGTTACTTGAATTCTTATTACATTTTCTTTTAAAAAGAAAATACAGTCTTGTTTTTAATACTTGGTTTTATTTATATAAACAAAGCGTAACTTCCTTGTGAGGCACATTCAAATTGTTGAATCTGTACATACTGGGTGCCTCCTCATTGCCCTGGTATGAATTCTTTTCCTTCCCCAGTCACAGTTTTTGTTGACGTTCCTTTTACAAGGATGCCTGTTTGCCCTCCCTATCTTCCCTAAAGACAGTAATGTTAGTCACAGTGTAAACGCTTGTAGACCTACCTACTCTGAACTAAGAAGTTTGGAGTCAGCCAGGGCCACACAAAAACTCCATCTCAAAACAAAAACATGGAAACAAAATGAGAAACCAAATTTACAAACTCATATATGAGACCTTTGTAAGTTATTAAATTTTAGGGCAAATGTAGTATATTATCTAAAACTCCATTTTAGCTCTTCTGGGCTTCTTTTCTATTTTTTAAAAAGTATATTTGTTGTTATTTTATGTGTGTGAGGTTGTTTTGCCTGCATGCATGTCTATGCATCGCTTGTATGTGTGGTTCCAGTGGCAGTCAGAAGAGGGTGTGGGATCCCATGAAAGTGATCCCACTTACAGGATGGGTGTGAGAAAACCTTGCACCCTCTAGGAGAATGCTTCAGTTGCTGAGCCATCTCCAGCCCCTAAGGCCTTTTTTTGTCTTAATTTGTTTCAGTTGGGTAGAGATACTTATTACCCTATATTCACATATAGATTAGTTTGCAGTTTGAGAAACATTAATCTAATAAAAATATGTATGATTCGATTCCATCTATGTTTAGGTAAAATTACATAGTGAAGATCGGCTTTATCTGTCATAGTGCTGCCCAGGAAATGGGCTTTTAAAAAACTAC